>NC_135963.1:8181166-8249134 GCF_053455715.1 Rhinoraja longicauda
AGGGGGAGAGGAGGATGGAGGGGAGGGGGAGGGGGGGGAGGAGGGGGGAGGGGGAGAGGGGGAGGAGGGGAGAAGGGAAGGAGGGGAGAGGAGGAGGGGAAGGAGGAGGGAGAGAGAGTGGAGGGAGGGAGGGGGAGAGAGTGGGAGGGAGAGAGGAGGATGGGAGAGTGGGGGAGGGGAGGAGGGAGCGTCGCCTGCCCTCTCTCTCAATGGGCAGCATCGCTGGAGGGTGGACATGCTGCGACCCCTCGCTGGTCCCGCCCCCTGACATGCGGACCTGGGCGGAGACGGCTGACGGGAGGGGGCGTGGCCTGAAACTGCTACATGACCCGCCGCTGTCCCAGGGTGGGTCCAGCTGCTGCTCTGGGTCAGCTGCTGCTCTGGGTCCAGCTGCAGCTCTGGGTTTATTTGCTGCTCTGGGTTTATTTGCTGCTCTGGGTTTATTTGCTGCTCTGGGTTCAGCTGCAGCTCTGGATTTATTTGCTGCTCTGGATTCAGCTGTAGCTCTGGATTTATTTGCTGCTCTGGGTTCAGCTGCAGCTCTGGATTTATTTGCTGCTCTGGGTTTATTTGCTGCTCTGGGTTTATTTGCAGCTCTGGGTCCAGCTGCAGCTCTGGGTCCAGCTGCAGCTCTGGTCCAGCTGCAGCTCTGGGTCCAGCTGCAGCTCTGGGTCCAGCTGCAGCTCTGGGTCCAGCTGCAGCTCTGGGTTCAGCTGCAGCTCTGGGTTTATTATTTTCACACACACAGGCACAACGAGCAGCTTTGGTTTTGCGGGCTTTCAATCAATCCGACAATCGTAGGCGCCTCTGCTGAGTCACACATTAAAAGTGGGCCAGACTTTTAGGTAAGAGTGCCATGATGTTACAGAATATCAAGCGGACGGAATAAAAATTCCCACGGAATGACACAACGTGTAGGAATCCGAGAACAGGCTGCTAACCTACTTAGAAGATAGATACCCACGCTGGGGGGAAAAAAAATATCACCAGCCAACTGGATTTGCTATTTCCTCCTGGCTTTCTCGTGGGACAAACTTTAGATTTAAACCTCCTGCTTTTAAAGGGACGGGAACACTGGAATATTAGCAAAACCAGCAACATCCAGCAATTTAATCTACGGATCACCCCCCTCTTCTGCTTCATGTGCTAATCCATTGTAACATTTTAAGATTTGCAGCTACATTGGCCATTAATTCTAACTGATAAGGCCAACACTGTATCCGTTTCCAAAAGTTATTTATTCTGTATTGTAAAGATTACTGTCTGGTGGGAACAAAGGCCAGTTGAAGTTTTCTTCTGATTATCGTCATATAGAAACATAGAAAATAGGTGCAGGAGGAGGCCATTCGGGACTTCGAGCCAGCACCGCCATTCAATATGATCATGGCTGATCATCCAAAATCAGTACCCCGTTCCTGCCTTCTCCCCATATCCCTTGGTTCCGTTTGTTCTAAGAGCTAAATCTAACTCTCTCTTGAAAACAATCCAGTGAATTGGCCTCCACTGCCTTCTGTGACAGAGAAATCCACAGATTCACAACTTTCTGGTGTGAAAAGGTTTTCCTCATCTCAGTCCAAAAAGGCCGTATTCTTAAACTGTGTCCCCTGGTTCTGGACTCCCCCAACAGCAGGAACATTTTTCCTGCATCTAGTCTGTCCAATCCCTTGAGATTTAATATGTTTCTATAAAATCCCTCTCATCCTTCTAAATTCCAGTGAATACAAGCCCAGTCGACCCATTCTTTCATCATATGTCAGAAATAGAACATTTGCCCATTTCTGCCGTGTGCCTTCGTCGGTCTCCGAAAGCAATAACCTGAAGGTGAGACTGTATTTCATGGCATTGAACAAAATGTAAAATATTGCCCTCAGTTCCGGTCTCCACACTGTAGGAAGGAAGTGGAGGCTTTGGGAGGATGCAGGAGGTTTACCAGGATGTTTGACAGAGGCCTATCAAAACCTCCCCCTCTTATAAATTCATAAGTGATAGGAGCAGAATTAGACCATTCGGCCCATCAAGTCTACTCTGCAATTCAATCGTGGCTGATCTATCTTTCCCTTCCAACCCCATTCTCCCACTTTCTCCCCACAACCTCTGACACTCTTACTAATCAAGAATCTGTCAATCTCCACCTTAAAAATATCCATGACTTGGCCTCGACAGCCATCCTGTGGCAATGAATCTCATAGATTCACCACCCACTGACCCAAATAAATTCCTCCTCAACTCTTTTCTAAGGTACGTCCCTTTTATTCTGAGACTGTGCCCTCTGGTCCTAGACTCTCCATCTAGCAGAAGCATCCTCTCCCAACATTTCACTATATCCAGGCCTTTCGCTGTTCGGTAAGTTTCAATGTGGTCCTCTCCTGTGTTCTGCCATGCTTTGTCCTGCCCATCCCCTCACCTAGCTTTCTGCCCCCCACCCCCACCCAAGCAATCAATCTGAAGAATGGTCCTAACCATTATCCACTTTGGCGGCAAGAACAGGAAAGCAGAGTATTACCTGAATGGTGGTCAATTAGGAAAAAGGGGAGATGCAACGTGACCTGGGTGTCATGGTGCACCAGTCATTGAAAGCAAGCGTGCAGGTGCAGCAGGCAGTGAAGAAAGCGAATGGTATCTCTGCCACAGAAGGTAGTTGAGGCCAGTTCATTGGCTATATTTAAGAGGGAGTTAGATGTGACCCTTTTTGCTAAAGGGATCAGGGGGTATGGAGAGAAAGCAGGTACAGGGTACTGAGCTGGATGATCAGCCATGATCATATTGAATGGCGGTGCAGGCTCGAAGGGCGAATGGCCTACTCCTGCACCTATTTCTATGTTTCTATGTATGTTAGCATTCATAGCAAGAGGATTTGAGTATAGGAGCTGGGAGGTTCTGCTGCAGTTGTACAGGGCATTGGTGAGACCGCACCTGGAGTATTGCGTACAGTTTTGGTCTCCTAATCTGAGGAAAGACATTCTAGCCTTAGAGGGAGTACAGAGGTAGGTTCACCAGATTGATCCCTGGGATGGCAGAACTTTCATATGAAGAAAGACTGGATAGACTAGGCTTATACTCGCTGGAATTTAGAAGACTGAGGGGGGATCTTATAGAAACATATAAAATTCTTAAGGGGTTGGAGAGGCTAGATGCGGGAAGATTGTTCCTGATGTTGGGGAAGTCCAGAACCAGGGGTCACAGCTTAAGGATAAGGGGGAAGTCTTTTAGGGACCGAGATGAGAAAACATTTCTTCACACAGAGAGTGGTGAGTCTGTGGAATTCTCTGCCACAGAAGGTAGTTGAGACCAGTTCATTGGCTATATTAAGAGGGAGTTAGGTTGTGGCCCTTGTGGCTAAAGGGATCAGGGGGTATGGAGAGAAGGCAGGTACAGGTTACTGAGCTGGATGATCAGCCATGATCATATTGAATGGCGGTGCAGGCTCGAAGGGCCGAATGGCCTACTCCTGCAGCTATTTTCTATGTTTCTAACCCAAAACATCACCTTTCCACGTTCTCCAGGGAGCTGCCTGACCTAAGCTAAACACAAATAACTGGAGTAACTCAGCGGGACAGGCCGCATCTCTGAGAGAAGGAGATGGGTGACGTTTCGGGTCGAGACCCTTCTTCAGACTGGTTAGGGATAAGGGAAACGAGAGATAGAGACGGCGATCTGGAGAGATAAAGAACAACGAACGAAAGATATTCATTGACCCAATGAATGAAAGATATGTAAAAAAGTAACGATGATAAGGAAACGGGCCATTGTCAACTGTTTGTTGGGTGAAAACGAGAAGCAGGTGCAACCTGGGTGGGGAGGGATAGAGAGAGAGGACCAGGGCTACCTGAAGTGAGAGAAATCAATATTCATATCGCCGGGCTGTAAGCTGCCCAAAGTGAAATATGAGGTGCCTTTAGCCTCACTCTGACAATGGAGGAAGACCTAGGACAGAAAGGTCCGTGTGGGAATGGGAAGGAGAATTAAAGTGTGCCTGACCTGCTGAGTTACTCGTCCATTTTGGTATCTTTTCCTTACTAGGATGTTGCCTGAAATGAAAAGTAAGGAGATAGGAAAATAACTGTAGAAGCTGGTACAAATCGAAGGTGTCACAAAATGCTGGAGTAACTCAGCGGGTCATGCAGCATCTCAGGAGAGAAGGAATGGGTGACGTTTCGGGTCGAGACCCTTCTTCAGACTGAAACCAAGAGTCAAGAGTGTTTTGTCCCAGGTAGAACAATTACATTCTTACTTCTCTGCATACAGAGAATGGTAGGTGCGTGGATGCTTAGCCAGGGGAGGTGGACGGAACTGGCAAACTGGCAATGCTTAAGACATATGAACCTGCAGGGGATTAAGGAACATGTGCAGGTGCTGGGAATGGTTAAAGAGGTCAGCACAGACATGGTGGTCCAAAGGGCTGTTCCTGTGTTGTACTCTTCAATGTCTATATAACTGAAAACATGGGATCAAATGCAAAGAGCTGAGTACAAGGCCATTGGAACAATAATAAACTGTTTAAGCTTATAGACAATAGACAATAGGTGCAGGAGTAGGCCATTCAGCCCTTCAAGCCAGCATCACCATTCAATGCGATCATGGCTGATCATTCTCAATCAGTACCATTTTTGAGGTGTAGGTGTGGCACGGTGCGCAGCGGTAGAGTTGCTGCCTTGTGGCTTGCTAGCAGCGTCAGAGACCCGGGTTCAATCCCAACTATGGGTGCTGTTTGTTCGTCCTCTCCGTGGCCGCATGGGTTTCCTCTGAGATCTTCGGTTTCCTCCAACAAATAGTCCCTAGTATGTTACATCATGGTTAATATATATATAGTATATCAGCCGAAACATTATTACCACTAACAGGCGAAGTGAATAACATTGATCATCTTGTTACAATGGAACCAAGGGGTGGGATATATTAGGCAGCAAGTGAACAGTCAGTTCTTGAAGTTGATGTGTTGGATGCAGGAGAAATGGGCAGGGGTAAAGACCTGAGCGACTTTGACAAGGGCCAAATTGTTATGGCCAGACGACTGGGTCAGAGCATCTCTGAAACGGCAAGGCTTGTGGGGTGCTCCCGGTCAGCAGTGGTGAGTACCTACCGACAGTGGTCCGAGGAGGGACAAACTACAAACCGGAGACAGGGTGTTGGGGCGCCCAAGGCTCATCAACGCATGAGGGCAATGAAGGCTATCCCGTCTGGTCCGAACCGACAGGTCTACTGTGGCACAAGTCACAGAAAATTGTAATGGTGGTCACGGGTGGAATGTGTCACAATACACAGTGCATCGTACCCTGCTGCGTATGGGGCTGTACACGGAGGACAACAGCATATTATGCTTGTGGTCATATGTTTTGGCTCATCAGGTCATAATGTTTTGGCTGATTAATGTAGATATATATATCTAACTTCTGACACAGTTAAAGGTTCCTTATAGAAACACTTCCTTATTGAAACAGTTCCCTTGTTTTCTATACACACACACACACACACACACCACACACACACACACATATATATCAATAAGGAAGAGTTTCTATAAGGAACCTTTAACTGTGTCAAAGTTTATGGGGAGAAGGAAAGAGAATGGGCTCGGGAGGGAAAGATAGATTAGCCATGATTGAATGGTGAAGGGGACTCGATGGTCCGAATGGCCTAACTCTGCCCAAAGGACGTATGAACTTACAAATTTATGAACAAACTTGGCTTAGAATGGAATTTGTCCGATAGCTTCTTTCTTGAAGGAAACATAAAGCAGGCTTCAACGCATCCTGACATTCCACCTTTGATGGAAGCCAAGACGTTATCAACTAGACAGGAGAGAAAACGAAGCCGTTGTTAATACCAGGAAGAACTTGTCAAAGGAACCTGGAGAATTACAGTCACTTAAATCGGTTTCGCTGAAAGAAAGCTGTACGGCAGGATTTATGAAACTGACCAATATAGAGATGATCATAACCAAATATAGGAAAAAGAATGAAAATGGGTGATTATATCACACAGCTATTAACAGGCCGTGTTATCAGCAAATCCGTTGAATTGTAGCCAAGATAACAAATAGGAACAATTAAAGACACGCTTTCAAACCTGGAACAATCTAGGGCAGCACGGTGGAGCAGCGGTGGAGTTGTTGTGTTACAGTGGCAGAGACCCAGCTTGGATCCTGACTACGGGTGCTGTCATTTTGGAGTTTGTATGTTCTGCCTGTGACCGTGTGGGTTTTCACCAGATGCTCTGGTTTCTTCCCACACGCCAAAGACGTACTGGTCTGTAGATGAATTAGCTTTGGTAAAAATTGTAAATTGTCCCAAGTGCGTCGGGTAGTGCTAGTGTACGGGGATCGCTGGTCGGCGCGGACTCGGTGGGTCGATCTCTTGCCACTTGCAGTTCGAGTGCCAGCCAGGGATTAATCAGGAGGCACGTTCACGTATTAATCTTTTCAGGATATAAGGCAGGTACCTGGTATACCTGAATACCTAATACTATCAGGGCCCCGATCCAAAACACCATCGATCCATGTTATCCAGGGATGCTGCCTGATCCGCTGAGTTACTCCTGCAGAAGGAATGGATGACGTTTCGGGTCAAGACTCTTCTGCAGACCGTCTAGTTAGTTAGGCAGAAAATTGGAAGCATAATGTAATTCAGAGGATGGAGAGGTGATGTTTTGGGGAGATGCCAAGAGGAAGGGAAGCAAAAACGACGAGGGACCATTGGGACTGTATTGAATGCTTTTGTAACTTAGTCGGCGCCCTTTACATGGAGACTCTTTGCATACTATGCAAAACAAAGAATGTCACTGTACCAAGAACGTGCGACAATAAAGTATCAATTGATCAATCTCCAACAGGAGACAATCTCTAAAGGGTTGATGGTCAATTACAATCATTGCCACCTACTGAATGAACGCACACACAAAAATTTCAAAACAAATCTCCACGCCATTATATCTTACCATAATATATTTGTGGAAGTATGCAACGCATTTCATTCCATTCTCTGGACTGGTTCCAAACTAAAATGACTAAAATGCAGAGCAACGAGACACAAGTAAATCGTTGAGCTATTTTAGTACGTACAATGTCTACAGGCATTAAGACAGGGTGAATATTGGTACCACCTGCAGATAGTGCTTCCACGTGAGTGGGCTAACATCTGATGAGCGTTTGACGGCACTGGGCCTGTACTTGCTGGAGTTTAGAAGGGCGAGGGGGGGGACCTCATTGAAACTTATGGAAGAGTGAAAGACCTGGATAGAATGGAATCCGGTGAGGATGTTTCCGTGGGTGGGAATGTCTCGGACTGGAGGTCTTGGCCTCAGAATGAAACAAAACGTTCCTTCAGATTTTTTTAGATTTAGAGATACAGTGCGGAAACAGGCCCTTCGGCCCACCGGGTCGGCGCCGCCCAGCGATCCCCGCACATTAACACCATCCTACACACACTAGGGACAATTTTTTACACTTGCCCAGCCAATTAACCTACAAACCTGTACGTCTTTGGAGTGTGGGAGGAAACCGAAGATCTCGGAGAAAACCCACGCAGGTCACGGGGAGAACGTACAAACTCCGTACAGACGGCGCCCATAGTCAGGATCGAACCGGAGTCTCCGGCGCTGCATTCGCTGTAAGGCAGCAACTCTACCGCTGCGCCACCGTGCCGGTATGAGGAGGAATTTCTTTAATCGGAGGGTGGAGAATCTGTGGAATTCATTGCCACAGGAGGCTTTGGAGGCCAAGTCAATGGATATTTTTAAGGTAGAGATAGATAGATTCTTGATTAGTACGGGTGTTAGGGGTTAGGGGGTGAAGGCAGGAGAATGGGGTTCGGAGGGAGAGATAGATTAGCCATGATTGAATGGCGGTGTAGACGTGTTGGGCCGAATGGCCAAATTCGGCTCTTATGACTTTTGACCTAATGATCTTGTGAGTGAGTGTACATTGGGAAGGAAACAAACTTTGGGGTATCAAACCACCCCCCTAAAGTCTTTTAGTGCAATTTTTCCTTTTATTTAACACTTTATATATTTAGGAAATCTGCAATGCTTCCCCCTCCACCACCCCATTCACAGATCCCCAGACTGTACAATGTGCAAATTGAAATGCCCTGTAAACATTACTGAAATAACATGAACCAGCAAACTCGCCCCCCCCCCCCCCCCCCCCCCCCCCCCCCCACTTATAAATCGAGGATTTGCTGCTTTGTTGCTTCCAGATTCCTGATCAACGTTCATTTCTATTCCCCACTCCCTTCGAAAATCCACTTGCCAAGGATCGACATTATTCCCAAGCACGTCCAATTTGTTCGAGGGGTTGTTTTGGTTTTTTGGGGGGGGGTGGTGGGGGGGGATCTATATGGTCACCTGGATATCTGACATCCGTTGTTTTAAAAAAAAAATTGTTGAAGACACAAGTGAGATCCTCAAACTGAGATCCTCATCGAGGATAGAAGATATAGATGTCTCTTCCCATGGTCTCTGCGAGCTGTGGACACTGGTGGGGCGTGGGCTTGGGCCACAAGCTCCGATTATAATTGGTCTTTCTCGCTCTTTCCCAAGTGTTCCCTGAACGCAGCGGGCAAGGTGTTGAAGAGGGCCTCTTCCACCACCAGGCCGCCTTGCTTGAAGTTGCACTCGCTGAGTTCCGTGGGCAGCAGTTCCAACTGGTTGCCCAGGAGCTCGAGGAATATAAGGTTCACCAGCTCGCCCACCAGCGGGGAGAGCACCGTCAGGCTGTTTCTGCTCACGAGCAGCGTCCGCAAGTTCTTGCACGAAAACAGTTGGTCCGGCAATGCTTCCAGCTGCGAAAGAAGGTCAAGATATTCGCATTACTTTCGGGGTTTTGGTTTTAGTTTTTAGAGATACGTGTCCGCGCCGACCGGCGATCCCCGCGCACTAACACTGTCCTCCTACGCACGCACGTTTACAGTGTGGAATTCTCTGCCTCAGAGGGCAGTGGAGGCCAATTCTCTGAATGCATTCAAGAGAGAGCTGGATAGAGCTCTTAAGGACAGCGGAGTCAGGGGGGTATGGGGAGAAGGCAGGAACGGGGTACTGATTGAGAATGATCAGCCGTGATCACATTGAATGGCGGTGCTGGCTCGAAGGGCCGAATGGCCTCCTCCCGCACCTATTGTCTATTGTCTAAGCCGGTTAACCTACAAACCCGCACGTCTTTGGGGATGTGGGAGAGAACCGGGGCACCTGGAGAAAACCCACGCGATCACAGAGGTGGTCCATGTTGTTCCACTGGCGAGGCAGGATCAGGGTCAGTTCAAGAACCCGAGAGTTATTGGAAAATAGCTGCTCCTGAGAAATCTGTCGGCATAACCAAGTGGCCTGTTCAGAACCTGTCCTCCATGTTATGAACTGCAGGCTTGTTAATGGAACATAGAATACAGCACATGAACGAGCCCTTTGGCCCACAATGTTTGTGCCAAACTGATCTCATCTGCCTGGACATGATCCATATCACTCTATTCCCTGCACTTCCACTTGCCTATCTAAAAGTCTCTTAAACGCCACTTGATTTGTACAGATGGCAGAGGTTATGGGGAGAAGGTTGGAGAATGGGGTTAGGAGGGAGAGATAGATCGGCACTGATTGAATGGCAGAGTGGACTTGATGAGCTGAATGGCCTAATCAACTCCTATCACTTATGATCATTGTATCTGCCTCCACCACCATCCCTGGCAAAGGCCCCATCACTCTCTGGGTAAAAAAACTTGCCCCTTACATCTCCATTGAATTTTCCCCCTCTGACCTGATCGCCATGCCCTCTGGAGATGGACATTTCCACACTCAACTACCTGCTCTGGCAGCTTGTTCCGTACACCCACCACCCTCCGTATGAAAAAGTGACCCCTCAGATTCCTATTAAATCTTTTCCCCTTCACCTTGAACCTATGTCCTCTGGTCCTCGATTCCCCTACTCTGGGTAAAAGACTCTGTGCATCTACCCGATCTGTTCCTCTCATGATTTTGTACACCTCTATAAGATCTTCCCCTCATCCTTCTACGCTCCATGGAATAGAGACCCAGCCTACTCAACCTCTCCCTATAGCTCACACCCTCCAGTACTGGCAACATCCTTGTAAATCTTTTCTGAATCCTTTCAAGCTTGACAATATCTTTCCTCTAACATGGTGCCCAGAACTGAACACAATATTCTAAATGCGGTCTCACCAACGTCTTATACAAAGTTCTTCTCCAAGTTGCAATGCTCCAATGGTGGCCTAAGCAGTCTACTGAACACATTCCTTCTTCTCCTTGCTCCCGTCTGGCAGAAGGTACCGAAGCTTGAAAATGATCACCACCAGACTCAGGAACAGCTTCTACTGAATGTTCCTTCCATAAGCTAGTGTTGTTCAATTCACCTCTACTCAACTGACATTGGACATATGAACCATCTCCATTTTCAAGTAACCCGCCCCCCCCTCCCTCCAATCCCCGTCCCATGAGGGCGGAGGAATGGTTGATGGAATTTAATACATAGAAGTGTGAGGTGTTGAATTTTGGGACGTCGAACAAGGGCAGGACCTACACAGTAAATGATAGGCCTCTGGGTAGTGTTGTAGAGCAGAGGGATCTAGGAGTACAGGTGCATGGTTCCTTGAAGGTCAAGTCGCAGGTAGATAAGGTGGTCAAAAAGGCTTTTGGCACTTTGGCGTTCATCAGTCAGAGTATTGAGTATAGAAGTTGGGAGGTCATGTTGCAGTTGTATAAGACGTTGGTGAGACTACATTTAGAATGTTTTGTTCAGTTCTGGGCACCATGTTATAGGAAAGATATTGTCAAGCTTGAAAGGGTTCAGAAAAGATATATGAGGATGTTGCCAGGACTAGAAGGTGTGAGCTATAAGGAGAGGTTGAGAAAGCTGGGTCTCTATTCCATGGAGCGCAGGAGAATGAGGGGAGATCTTATAGAGATGTACAAAATCATGAGAGGAATAGATGCACAGAGTCTTTTGCCCAGAGTAGTGGAATCGGGGACCAGAGGACATAGGTTCAAGGTGAAGGGGAAAAGATTTAATAGAAATCCGAGGGGTAACTTTTTCACACAAAGGGTGGTGGGTGTATGGAACAAGTTGCCAGAGGAGGTAGTGGAGGCTGGGACTTTCCCATCGTTTAAGAAACAGTTAGACAGGTACATGGATAGGACAGGTTTGGAGGGACACGGACCAAGCGCAGGCAAGTGGGACTAGGGTAGCTGGGATATTGTTGGCTGGTGTGGGCGAGTTGGGCCGAAGGGCCTGTTTCCACACTGTTTCAATCTATGACTCTATGACTCTATTGTCTTTCCGCTGACTGGATGGCATGCAGCAAAAAGCTTCCAACTGTACCTGGGTACACATGGAAATAAACGAAACTGTACTAAACTAAAGGGTAGGGGGGGAAAGAGCAGTTAACAAAAGCTTCTTTCTTGGTCATAAAATCAGTCACTTCTTTTGCTGTGGGGTGTTTTCAACTGAATAGGACGTTGCACAAAATCTGTGGCATGATATCTCGCTTCCAACATGTTTTCAACTCTGGAAACAAAGGGATCTGAGGGAAAGTTTTTATACAAATGTGCAGTGCTGTATTGTAGAAGATTAGAAGATTAAAGGGAAACCTCATTGGAACTTACTGTATAATTAAAGGCAGGGAGAGGGTGGATGTGGAGAAGATATTTCCCCTGGAGGTGTGTAAAATCAAGGCAGGAATAGATCGGGTAGATGCACAGAGTCTCTTGCCCTGAGTAGGGGAATTGAGAACCGGAGGACATACGTTTAAGGTGAAGGGGAAAAGATTTAATAGGAACCTGAGGGGTAACTTTATCACACAAAGGGTGGTGGGTGTATGGAACAAGCTGCCAGTGGAGGTAGTTGTGGCTGGGTTTATCCCAAAGTTTAAGAAACAGTTAGACAAGTATAGGGATAGGACAGGTTTGATTTTTAGATTTTTAGATTTAGAGATACAGCGCGGAAACAGGCCCTTCGGCCCACTGGGTCCGTGCCGCCCAGCGATCCCCGCACATTAACATTATCCTACACATACTAGGGACAATTTTTTTCAACATTTGCCCAGCCAATTAACTTACATACCTGGAATGATATGGATCAAATGCGGGCAGGTGGGACCAGTGTAGCTGGGACATATTGGCCGATGTAGGCAAGGTGGGCCGGTGGGCCTGTTTCCACGCTGTATCAGTCTATAACTCTATGCTGTTTTGAACTGAGAGGCTACTACAATTTAGGAGGCCTTATTCTGGTTGTGTTCAACAGAACTATTTCCGAGTCTGAAGAAGGGTCACGACACGCATTCCTTCTCTCCAGAGATGTGGCCTGTCCCGCTGAGTTACTCCTGCATTTTGTGTCTATCCTCGATTTCAACCAGCATCTGCAGTTCCTTCCTACATATTTCCTTAATCATCATCATTAACAAAATTAGATTCATCCAACTCATTGCTATCAACAGTACTGTATCAAAATTGGCTGATCTCAAAATCACAAGGGTTTCCTTCCAGGGTAATAGAAACAGAAACATAGAAAATAGATGCAGGAGTAGGCCATTCGCCCCTTCGAGCCTGCACCGCCATTCAATATGATCATGGCTGATCATCCAACTCAGTATCCCGTACCTGCCTTCTCTCCATACCCCCTGATCCCTTTAGCCACAAGGGCCACATCTAACCCCATCTTAAATATAGCCAATGAACTGGCCTCAACTACCTTCTGTGGCAGAGAATTCCACAGACTCACCACTCTCTGTGTGAAGAAATGTTTTCTCATCTCGGTCCTAAAAGACTTCCCCCTTATCCTTAAGCTGTGACCCCTGGTTCTGGATTTCCCCAACATCGGGAATAACCTTCCCGCATCTAGCCTCCCCAACCCCTTAAGAATTTTATATGTTTCTATAAGATCACCCCTCCTAAATTCCAGCGAGTATAAGCCTAGTCTATCCAGTCTTTCTTCATATGAAAGTCCTGCCATCCCAGGGATCAATCTGGTGAACCTTCTCTGTACTCCCTCTAAGGCTAGAATGTCTTTCCTCAGATTAGGAGACCAAAACTGTACGCAATACTCCAGTTGCGGTCTCACCAAGGCCCTGTACAACTGCAGCAGAACCTCCCTGCTCCTATACTCAAATCCTCTTGCTATGAATGCTAACATACCAAATTTCAGACGGCAAGCTACACAGAGTGCACCTAACTCTTTGTTAAACTCAAATGGCCATTTGTTTTGGGACTGAGATGTACCAACACCAGATTCGATTTCAGTTTCTTGGTCATAAACCCACGAATGCTCACAACTATTAGATCAATAAAAATACGAATAAATATTAAAATAAGCAAAGTCATCCAAAACGTTAACATAAATTATTCAGTTTCACAATTTGTCCTTCTTCCCTCCAAATTTCTCTCTGGGAAAGAAAATTAATTGAAATGCTCATCAATTATTTAGGGCTAATTTTGGATTTGTTTTAAAATGTTGTGCATGGTGTACTAGAATCAGGAAACATACATGCATTATAGCAAGTATAAACATTTCGTCAATGGTAATAAATTATAATGCACCTTTGAGTAGAAACGGTAGACTCTCTTTGATCGGACTCTACTTGCTAGCTCTTGCACTAAACGTTATTCCCGTTATTCTCTTTATCATGTATCATGTACACTGTAAATGGCTTGATCGTTATCATGTATTGTATTTCCGCTGACTGGTTAGCACGGAGCAAAGGTTTTTCACTGTACCTCGGTACACGTGACAATAAATTAAACTAAAATAAACTAAACTACAAGTGCCTGGATTGGGGGCAATCCAGTACTCCAACATGTGGAACTTTGGACCTTGGACTTTGCACTTTGTCCTTGTAAACGGGGCCAAAATATGGTGACTGTGCATGTGTGGGTTGGGCAAAAGCATTTCATCGTGCTGTGACAATAAACTACCATTGAACCATTGCAAATTGCCCAGCTACTCCTGTCTGACCAAACTCATTTCAGGTGAAAGCCCTAGAGCCGTATGAGGTGAGAATTTCATGACTTCAACCAACAAACATGCTGTCCAAAGACTTGTTGTGCAGTCTTAAACATGCATCAATTGCATCTGTTCACAAAATGCTGGAGTAACTCAGCAGGTCAGGCAGAATCTCAGGAGAGAAGGAATGGGCGACGTTTCAGGTCGAGACCCTTCTTCAGACTGATGTCGGGGGGGTGGGGGGGGGGGGCGGGACAAAGGAAGGATATAGGTGGAGACAGGAAGACAGTGGTAGATCTGGGAAGGGGGAGGGGAAGAGAGGGACAGAGGAACTATCTAAAGTTGGAGAAGTCAATGTTCATACCACTGGGCTGCAAGCTTCCACTGCGAAATATGAGGTGCTGTTCCTCCAATTTCCGGTGGGACTCACTATGGCACTGGAGGAGGCCCATGACAGAAAGGTCAGACTGGGAATGGCAGGGGGAGTTGAAGTGCTCAGCCACCGGGAGATCAGATCGGTTAATGCGGATTTAATGCGGTTAATCCAGATCTCCCACTGTCTTCCTGTCTCCACCTATATCCTTCCTTTGTCCCGCCCCCCTGACATCAGTCTGAAGAAGAGTCTCGACCCGAAACGTCGCTCATTCCTTCTCTCCTGAGATGCTGCCTGACCTGCTGAGTTACTCCAGCATTTTGTGAATAAATACCTTTGATTTGTACCAGCATCTGCAGTTATTTTCTTACGCTATCAATTGCATCTGTGTTGTGTAGCATTCACTAATGGGAAGAGGGCCAGCAGAGTCATAATGGAGGTAAAATGGAAGGAGAATTAACATCTGTGGTATAGCTACTTCTTTTAGGAACAAGGAAGTGCAGATGCTGTTTTAAATCAAAGATAGACACAAAATGCTGGAATAACTCAGGGGGTCAGGCAGCACCTCTGGAGAAAAAGACAAGGTGCTGTTTCAGGTCAAGACCCTTCTTGAGACTTCTGAATCAGTCTGAAGATGGGTCCCAGACCAAAATGTGGTCAGTCCATTTCCCTCGGCAGATACTGCCTGCCCCGAGTCCATCCAGCACTTTGTGTCATGCGCCAGATGCCACCATTTTGCCGGTTCTTGTTTCTCCAGTCTGTAGATACTGGAGCAATAACCATCTGCTCGAGGAACTCTGCGGGCTGATCGGCATCCATGAGTGGGAAGAAACGGTTGATGTCTTAGGTCGAAACTCTGCATCAGGACTCAGAGTGGAGAGGGGATATTGATAATACAAAGAGGAGAGGGGGGGGGGGGGGGGGGAGACAAAAGCAGGAGGTAAATGGTGGAGTGGAATTTAGAAGGATGAGAGGAGATCTTATCGAAACGTATAAGATTATTAAGGGGTTGGACACGTTAGAGGCAGGAAACATGTTCCCAATGTTGGGGGAGTCCAGAACAAGGGGCCACAGTTTAAGAATAAGGGGTAGGCCATTTAGAACTGAGATGAGGAAAAACTTTTTCAGTCAGAGAGTTGTGAATCTGTGGAATTCTCTGCCTCAGAAGGCAGTGGAGGCCAATTCTCTGAATGCATTCAAGAGAGAGCTGGATAGAGCTCTTAAGGATAGCGGAGTCAGGGGGTATGGGGAGAAGGCAGGAACGGGGTACTGGTTGAGAATGATCAGCCATGATCACATTGAATGGTGGTGCTGGCTCGAAGGGCCGAATGGCCTCCTCCTGCACCTATTGTCTATTGCCTATTGTCTATTGGGATATTGCTAATACAAAGAGGAGAGGGGAAGGGGGGGGGGGGGGGGGGGTGGGGAGACAAAAGCAGGAGGTAAATGGTGGACCAGGATGGGTGAAGGATAGCAGGCATATGCAGCCAGGTCGGGCAGGGGGAGGGATGGAGTTGGGCAGCAGAGGGGGGTAGACGATGGATGGAGGCAGACAGAAGAGAAAAAAAAGGGAAAAGAAAGGAGAAAAAGTAAGAAAATAAGTAAGCAAATGATGGCAGAAGAAAGTGCAGATGTTGGAATCTTGAGCAAGCCATAAAGTGCTGGAGGAACTCAACGGGTCAGACAGCATTTGTGAAGGGGGACACAAAATATTGGAGTAGCTCATCTGCTCAGGCAGCATCTCCAGTGAAAAGGAATAGGTGATGTTTCGGGTTGAAACCCTTCTTCAGAGTCTAGACCCAGAAGGTCACCGATTCCTTTTCTCCAGAGATGCTGCCTGACCCGCTGATTCACTCCAGTATTCTGTGCCTATCTTCGGTGTAAACCAGCATCTGCAGTTCCTTCCTACACAGAGGGAAGGTCATGGGGGAGAATGCTAGAGTAGAGAGGAGGTCACGGGGCAAAGCCTGGCAAGCGATAGGTGGATACAGGTGAGATACAGGTGGGGTGGGGTGGAGGGTGATCGGCAGATGTTAGGAGTAAATGATGCAGATGGTGCCAGGTTGGGAGAGAGTAAGATGAAAATGAAGACATAAGGAGATGTCCCAAAAACACGCAAAATGCTGGAGTAACTCAGCAGGGCAGGCAGGATCCTTGGAGAACATGGATCGGTGATGTTTCGGGTCGGAACCCTTCATTCGAACCCTTCTGAAGAAGGGTCCCGACCCAAAACATAATCTATCCATATTCTCCTGGGATGCTGTCTGATCCGCTGAGTTACTCCACCATCTGCAGTTCGTTGCTTCTACATTTTGACCTCCAGAGATGCTGCCTGATAGTTCATAAGTTCATGTTCATATGTCATTGGAGCAGAATTAGGCCATTCTGCCCATCAAGTCTACTCCGCCATTTAACCACAGCTGATCAGTCTTTCCCTCCCAACCCTATTCCCCCGCCTTCTCCTCATAACCCCTGACACCCTTACTAATCAAGAATCTACCAATCTCAACTATCCATTGACTTGACCTCCATAGCCTTCTGTGGCAGTGAATTCCACAGATTCATCGCCCTCTCACTAAAGAAGTCCCTCCTTATCTCCTTTATAAAGGTTTGTCCTTTTATTCTGAGGCTGTGACTTCCGGTCTTAGACTCTCCCATTCGTGGAAACACCCTCTCCATATCCAGGCCTTTCACTCTCCAGTATGTTTCATTGTCCTTGTCCTTCTAAACTGAAGCGAGTACAGGCCCAGTGCCATCAAACGCGATCATTCTCAAAGGTTTTAAAGGTTCTGGTAAACCTCCTCTGGACCCTGTCCAACACCAGCACACCCCTCCTCAGATATGGGGATCTATTGTGTGAGTTCTGCTTTGATGAGTGGCTTGTGTTCATTCCCACCTTTAATTGAAAGAGGGAACAAAAAATGTCTGGGGTGATTTCCCCCCAGCTTTTTATATATATTAAATAACATGATATCATATAATATTTCATATATAATATATATATAAAATGCTGGAGTAACAGCAAGTAAATAATAAATAATAAATAATATATACACATACTATATATATATATAGTATATGCATATATGCACACGCATACATACACATAATATTGCACATTATATATATATATAGTATATGCATATGTGCATACACATACACACACATACACATAATATTGTACGTTATATTGTACATTATATATATACACACACACACACATATATATATGTCTACACGCACACATATATATATATATATATATATATATATATATATATAATGTGTACAATGTTATGTGTATGTGTGTGCATATATATACATATATATGTGCATATATACAGTATGTATATATATATATAAATTATTATTTGTCATTTATATTATATACATGTATAATGTTATATGTTATATATATATACAATGTTATATATATATATATACAATGTTATATATATATATATGTCTACACGCACATTTGTGCACATTTTGTTTTTTAATTGATATCTTTTAACATGTACGAAATAAAATGATGAAATGAAAAATAAAATGAAGTGAATGTTATTTACATTATATATATATATTATATATATACACACACACACACACACACACACACACACACACACACACACATATATATATATATATATATCATCCAGCTCTGTGCTTTTTTTGGTCAATGTGAAAATGGAGACAGTTGCTAGAAGGTGATGAGTGGGATCTAGAAGGTGATGAGTGGGATCTAGAAGGTGATGAGTGGGATCTAGATGGTGATGAGTGGGATCTAGAAGGTGATGAGTGGGATCTAGAAGGTGATGAGTGGGATCTAGAAGGCTTCTAGTGCTGCAATGTGAAAACTAAGGACAGTGATAACGAGAGCAGTTGAGGAGAGGTGAATGGAAGATGGTACCCACGGGAGAACCAAACACCAGCCCCTATAACCTGTTGCCTTTCAGATGAATGTCACGTGGATGACAGAAGCTAAAACTGGAAGGCGGACCCCAGTTCCGAGTCACAGGGTGTGAAAGAGGTCCAGGGTGCGCTCACGCCGACTTCCACTGGCAGTGGGGTCTACTCACGTTATTGTTGGAGACGTTGAGATACTGAAGATGTGCCAGCTCTCCAATCTCTTCTCCGATTGCGGTCAAGTGGTTGTGGCTGAAGTCCAAGTACCGTAACTTGCTGCACAGAAACAGCTGCGGGGGGATGGTCTCGATCCTGTTGTTGTTGAGGTAGATCTGCTCCAGGTTGGACAGTATCCCGATTTGCAGCGGGATGTACGCGATCGCGTTGTGCCAAAGCTTGAGGCAAGTGAGCCACTTCAAGTGCTGGAAGCTGATAATCTCCTCGATGGTCTTCAACCTGTTGCCCTTCAGGTCGATTTCGCGCAGATTGTACAGGCTGAAGATCGAGTGCGGGATGCGTTCGAGGTCGCAGTTGTGCAGCTCCAGGTGGGTCAGGCTGACCATGTTCTTCAGGGTGTTGAAGACGGTGAGCTTGGACCCCTCGTTGTCGATGCACAGCCGGTTGAGGAGGAGCCCCGTGCCCGTGACCACCGCCGGGATGTGAGGGAGGCTGTTCTTCATGTGCAACACCTTCAGCTTCTTCAGGTTCTCGAAGCCGCTGAGGGACACGAATTGGTTCCTCTCCATCCTGATGTTGCCCGTCAGGTGGAGCTCGGTCAGGTTCTTCAGGTTGAATATCCAGCGGGGGGCTTTGTCCATGTCGGTGAACTTGACGTGCAGGGTCTGCAGGTTCTCGGCCAGGCAGTTCATCGCCTGGGGGTCGACCACGGTGGGCGAGTGGTACAGGTGCAGCTCCTTCAGGTTGGTCAGCTGGGACATGGCCGCCTGGAACTTGGCCTCGGTGATCAGCTCCAGCTTCAGCACCTCCAGCTCCTTCAGGTCGAAGACGGCGTCGGGGAGGCCGCTGATCATGAACATGGACAGCTCCACCTTGTCCTGAGGGTTCTTCTGCAGCTTGTGCCTCAGCCTCTCGGCGGTCCACTCCAAGTTCAGGTTGATCTGCTTCAGCTTCTTCTCGCTGACCTCCGAGAGGAAGACGGAGAAGCGCTTGGAGTAGAGCGGGTCGTACTGGTCGGAGAGGTGGAGAATGAAGGCGAAGTCGTTGATGATGTCGGGGATGTCCCTGTAGCTGCTCTCCTCCCGGACCGTCTCGAAGGAGTACTTCTTCAGCGAGCGCCTGAGCATCCAGTACAGGCTGTAGGCATTGAGTATCCCGTGCAGGGCCACCAAGATCGCATAGAAGGACGCCAGGACCCTGAACATGGTCGCCAGAGAATGGACACAGTGGTACTCCCTGTATCCCGTGAACATCTCGATGTCCACTCTGCACGGGACCTCGAAGTTCATGTTGATCACATAATAAGGGGTGTAGGTGATGATAACCAGGAACAGGACGACCTTGAAGATGATCTGCCGCATGTACAGTTTGTAGATGATGTCCTTCGCCTCCACGTGCACTTTGAACTTCTTCACCTTCTCGAAGATGGCCTTGGCCTGCTCGCCTTCCTTCTGGTCCAGGATGGTCCTCTCGGCCGTGTCGGCCAGGTTGGGCTCCACCCTGTTCTGGGCGAGCTTGGATCCTGCCTCGGCGCCGATGGAGGAGAAGGACACCTTGACGGCCACCTTGGACTTGCGGTAGGGCTGCTTCTCGCCCACGATCTCCACCGCCTCGGACAGGGCGCGGGTTGTCCAGGGCGAGTCGAAGCACTTGTGTAGGATGGTGATGAAATGCTCCAGCCTGGAGCTGGTGCTCGGGTACTTGAACCAGAAGTTGCTGCATATCAGGAAGAGAAGTGTCTGCCAGAGCACCAGGTAGGGGAAGAACTTGGAGAACCAGTGCAGCTGCTTCTCGTAGCACACGGCGTCGATGAAGGCGTACTGCTGCCGGTCAAGGAGGTTCTTGATGCCGGCCAGGGCGGGAGGCATGCTCCCGTTTGGGCCCATCAGCTCCCAGGGAGGCCTGCAATAACTGTCCACCACCAGCTTGCAAGGAAGGCAAAGCATTTTGTTCTGGACGATCTGAAGAGTTCCACCCAGCAGCGCTATCAGGAGCATCACCATGCAGATGTAATGGCCAAACACGTCCCACCATGGCTTTAGTATGCGGTAAGCTGTCTGTGGATCTGTCAGCCATTTGAACTCGGTCACGGAAAACATCCCTGTCACCTGTAGAAGAGGGTGGGGGGTGGGTGGGGGGTGGGGGGGGGGGGAGCATAAAGGAGATAACATTGCTTCAAAGTGTACTTTGTTGCAACCACAAATTCATATATTCACAAGTGATTGGAGCAGAGTTAGGCCATCGGATCTACTCCACCATCCGCTCATGGCTGATCTATCTCTCCCTCCCAACCCCATTCTCCTCCCTTCTCCCCATAAACCCATGACGTCCTTACTAATCAAGAATCTATCTCCGCCTTACAAATATCCATTGACTTGGCCTCCACAGCCTTCTGTGGCAAAGAATTCCGCAGATTCACCACCCTCTGGCTGAAGTAATTCCTCCTCATCTCCTTCCTGTGGGAGTGAATGAATATTGACTTCTCTAAGCCCAAGTAACCCTTTGCTGTCCCGTTCTCTCCATCCCTCCTCATCCCAGTTCTCCAACCAGTCTGCCTGTCCTCCTGGTTCAATGTTATCTTTGTATGCTTCGTTGTCACCTTCCACTAGCGAACAATGATCCATTCTACATTTTCCTTTTGAGCAGCGTCCCCTTTGATGTCTCATTTTCACACCTTACCCTTCCAACATTGCGTACAGTTTTGGTCTCCTAATCTGAGGAAAGACATTCTTGCCATAGAGGGAGTACAGAGAAGGTTCACCAGATTGATTCCTGGGATGGCAGGACTTTCAAATGAAGAAAGACTGGATAGACTCGGCTTGTACTCGCTGGAATTTAGAAGATTGAGGGGGGGATCTTATAGAAACTTATAAAATTCTTAAGGGATTGGACAGGCTAGATGCAGGAAGATTGTTCCCGATGTTGGGGACGTCCAGAACAAGGGGTCACAGTTTAAGGATAAGGGGGAAGTCTTTTAGGACCGAGATGAGAACGTTTTTTTTCACACAGAGTGGTGAATCTGTGGAATTCGGTGCCACAGAAGGTAGTTGAGGCCAGTTCATTGGCTATATTTAAGAGGGAGTTAGATGTGGCCCTTGTGGCTAAAGGGATCGGGGGTATGGAGAGAAGGCGGGTACGGGTTACTGAGTTGTATGATCAGCCATGATCATATTGAATGGCGGTGCAGGCTCGAAGGGCCGAATGGCCTACTCCTGCACCTATTTTCCATGTTTCTATGTTTCTATATCTCTCCGACTCCGTCTCCCCTGACTCTCAGTCTGAAGAAGGGTCTCGACCCGAAACGTCTCCCATTCCTTCCCTCCAGAGACGCTGCCTGTCCCGCTGAGTTACTCCAGCATCTTGTGTCTATCCTTCCTAAAGGATCGTCCTTTAATTCTGAGGCTGCGACCTCTGGTCCTCGACTCTCCCACGAGCGGGAACATCCTCCCCCAATCCACTCTGTCCAAATTGGCAGTAGTGAAGTGCTGGCCTCGTGTCAGGAGTTTGAGAGTCCAAATCCCACGACTGATTCAGTATTCAGACATTGTCTTCATTACTGGGCTGTGTTTGTTGGGCAATTGACATTCACGTCATTATGTTATTGCGAGAAGCTGGGAACATTCCAGCTACCAAAGCGATGTTGCGCATTAAGATTCCCCGGGTTTTTAGACTTAGACTTCACTTCTCCAGGGAGGGAACTGGGTTTTATTTTTCCAAAGCTTTGGACTCGAGAGATACTGCACAGAAACAGACCCTCGACCTACCGGGTCTGCACCGACCACCGACCAGCGTACACTCATCACACTGTCCTACACACACACACGAGGGACAATTTTACTATCTTTAACCGAAGCCAATTAACCTACAAACCCGCACGCCTTTGGAGTGTGGGGGGAAACTGGAGCACCCGGAGAAAACCCACGCGGTCTCACGGGGAGAACGTACAAACTCCGTACAGACGGCGCTCGGAGTCAGGACTGAACCCGGAGCTCTGGTGCGGTGAGGCAGAGGAAATTATTCCATTCATAAATTATAGGATTATAATTAGGCCATTCGGCCCATCGAGTCCACCCCGCCATTCAATCAAGGTATGTTCGGTGTTCAGTCCTTTCGTTATATTTACATGGTTTCCTTGGTTTGTTAGTTTAGTTTAGAGACACAGCGGGTAACCAGGCCCTTCGGCCCACCAAGTCCACACCGACTAGCGATCCCCGCACATCTACATTATCCAACACACACTAGGGCCCCGGGAGAAGACGGCAGGGAAAGGGAAAAGACATTCTGGCCTTCCATCACAGTGAGGAGGGACTGGAGGAGACTCACTGTGATGGATGTTTCTTTTGTTTGGTGTTGGTTTATGATTGTATGCGTTATTGCATTTTTATTGATTGTTCTTATTGGTCTTATTGTTGAACTGCGGGTAATTTTTCATTTCACTGCACATTAATGTGTATGTGACAAATAAATTGACTATTGATAGGGACAATTTTCACTTGTACCAAGGAGCCAATTAACCTACAAACAACCGGTGGAGTGCGGGAGGAAAACCCACGAGGGTCATGGGGAGAACGTACAAACTCTGTACAGACAGACAGCACCCGTAGTCAGAATCGAACCCGCGTCTCTGGCAGTGTCTCTACCGATGCGCCACTATGTTGCCGCAGTTATGATATGCTCAGTTTTTTAGTTAAGGTCTGCAGATATTTTAATGCTTTGCTCTGATGCGCAATAACCGTTGTGCTTGAGTAAAAAGTTTAAAAGTGCGACGACTGGACTCGGAGAATCATTGAGAATCTCTGTGACCCGACAATAGGAAACTGTGGCATAATAGATGGCTGAGCACTTTGTTGGAATTCTCTGCCACAGAAGGCAGAGGAGGCCAATTCACTGGATGTTTTCAATAGAGAGTTAGCACTGAGAAAACACAAAAAGCTGGAGTAACTCAGCGGGTCAGGCAGCATCTCCGGAGAGAAGGAATGGGTGACGTTTCGGGTCGAGACCCTTCTTCAGACTCGACCCGAAACGTCACCCGTTCCTTGCCCCCCTGAGATGCTGCCTGTCCCGCTGAGTTACTCCAGCATTTTGTGCCTACAGTAACTTCGGTTTAAACCAGCATCTGAGTCCCTTCCTGCACCGAGTAATCAGACGTGGCTGTGGTAGCGAGTCTGGGTTAAAACATAAGGTAGACACAAAATGCTGGAGTAACTCAGTGGAGTCAGGCAGCATCTCGGGAGAGAAGGAATGGGCGACGTTTCGGGTCGAGACCCTTCTTCAGACTTCTTGAAACATGGCAGTGGAGCTGGGAGGCAGGAGGGATCAGAGAGGGGGAGCAACAAGAGAGGGTTTTTGCTCTACACGACCATGTTTGAACCCAGACTAGCTGCCAAAGCCACCTTGTGTTTTCTAGGTGCATGCCCTTTTCACGCCTTACCCTTCCATGTCTCTCGATTATCCTCTCCCCCGGCTCTCAGTCTGAAGAAGGGCCTCGACCCAAAACGTCACCCATTCCTTCTCCCCAAAGCGAAGTCACGTTATTGACCAGATATCATCATCTAAAATTCCATGCCAGCAGATAACCGAGGGACTGGACGCTGATTAAGGGGTTGGACACGTTAGAGGCAGGAAACATGTTCCCAATGTTGGGGGGAGTCCAGAACCAGGGGCCACAGTTTAAGAATAAGGGGTAGGCCATTTAGAACTGAGATGAGGAAAAACGTTTTCAGTCAGAGAGTTGTGAATCTGTGGAATTCTCTGCCTCAGAAGGCAGTGGAGGCCAATTCTCTGAATGCATTCAAGAGAGAGCTGGATAGAGCTCTTGAGGATAGCGGAGTCAGGGGGTATGGGGAGAAGGCAGGAACGGGGTACTGATTGAGAATGATCAGCCATGATCACATCGAATGGTGGCGCTGGCTCGAAGGGCCGAATGGCCTCCTCCTGCACCTATTGTCTATTGTCTATTGTCTATTGATTGATAGTGGTATTGATTTGGCATCACAATAACCAACTGCCACTTCGAGCATTAGTGGCTCGGATCACGCCTCTGGTACAAACTATTTGTGGTTTCATTGTGATTCCACTGGCGACATGTCCACTGGCGACAGTTTCGCATTAAAACGGCACCTGTAATGGAGGTAAACATTCCAATCCGGTTAACGGGAGTGTTAACAGTCGGGATGTTTCTCATCGAGACGCAAGAAGGAGATAGTCGGATCGCCGGCCTACGAAGAGAGGTCAGTGATAAACAGGGTCTCTTGGCGAAGGAAATGAAGGGGTAGAGGCCGAGGTGGAGCCTCCCAGCACCAGGAATGGACCCGGGTTCCACCCTGACGACGGGTGCTGTCTGTACGGAGTTTGTATGTTCTCCCCGTGACCCGCGTGGCTTTTCTCCGGGTGCTCCGGTTTCCTGCCGCTCTCCAAAGACGTACAGGTTTGAGGCTTCGGTAAAATTCTAAACGGTCCCTAGTTTTGTGTTGGATAGTGTTAGTGTTGTGGGTGGTCGCCGACCTCGGCTCGGGGGGGAAGAAGGCCCTGTTTCCGCGCTGTATCTCTAAAGTATAAAGGGGTTCAGGAATGGAATTCTAGAGCTCAAAGCCAAGGCATGTGAAGTCATTCCTGGTCGCCCATTGATGGAGTGGCGAAGATCAGAGACTGTCAGAACTGTAGAATAAATGTAGAATAAGTTAACAATTGGCTTTGAAGTCAGATGGACTTACCTCAGGAGTAGCTGGTTACAACGACGTCAAGGATGGCAGATCGAGGGGAAACTCGCAATCTAGGTGACTTGCTTTGGTGCTGGTCCATAGAGTGAAATAAGTGCCGAAGTGTTTCACAGTGTCTTTTGTTTTAATGGCGGTTTGAGTTTTACAACAGCTTTCCAAGGCCGCGTTCAGACTGTAGTCAAATGAGAAGACAGAGCAACCCCTTTCAACATTTTACGAGGTGCCTTTCATCTGATGGGGTTTGGCAAAATGCTCCCCCATGGTTTCAAGTGAACTTTGCCTTTTCTCTTAACACCCACGTCATTAAAATTAGTTTTATGTGACATTAGAATGGTGGAGCTTCAGTGGTCAATGAATTCACTGTGATGTCAATGTCATTATGATGTCGCTCAGTTATAAGCATGCAGTGGATATAAATATGAAACTAAACATAGCGACAACATCCACTGACATCAGCTTAGATTTAAACCACGACTGCATTCTGTTTGTGTGACGGATTCAAGATCGGTATATCTCCATTTACCAAAGGCTCCCGTTCCTAAGAGGTATTAGAAAAAAACGGAATTGGAAACAAGACATTTACTTAAACTTTGCTCAATTTTACTGGTTTCCCAATCGGCTTGTACTCGCTGGAATTTAGAAGATTGAGGGGGGGGGGATCTTATAGAAACTTACAAAATTCTTAAGGGGTTGGACAGGCTAGATGCAGGAAGATTGTTCCCGATGTTGGGGAAGTCCAGAACAAGGGGGTCACAGTTTAAGGATAAGGGGGAAGTCTTTTAGGACCGAGATGAGAAAGTTTTTTTTCACACAGAGAGTGGTGAATCTGTGGAATTCTCTGCCACAGAAGGTAGTTGAGGCCAGTTCATTGACTATATTTAAGAGTGAGTTAGATGTGGCCCTTGTGGCTAAAGGGATCATGGGGTATGGAGAGAAGGCAGGTACTGAGTTGGATGATCAGCCATGATCATATTGAATGGCGGTGCAGGCTCGAAGGGCCGAATGACCTACTCCTACACCTATTTTCTCTGTTTCTATGTTTCTATGTTACAGCACAGAAACAGGCCCTTCTTCCCAATTTGCCAACCAAGATGCCTCATCAAGATGCCAACCAAGATGCCTCATCTAGATGCCTCGTCCCATCTGCCTGCGTATCGCCCATATCCATCTGAACCTTTCCTATCCATGTATCTGTCCAATGTCTTATAATGTTTGTTTGTAGGTAAAATGGCTTGGCACAAGTGTAAAATTGTCCCTCGTGTGTTGGTGTAGGAAAAGGCATCTCTTTTCTCCAGAGTCGATGCTGCCTGACCCGCTGAGTTACTCCGGAACTTTGTGTCTATTTTACTTAACATTTCCTGCCAAGTTCCCTTCCTCACTTCCATTGACCACATTTTCACCTGACGCTGCCTCGGCATGGCCAGCAGCATAACCAAGGACGAGTCGCACCCTGGCCACTCCCTCTTCTCCCCTCTCCCATCGGGCAAGAGGTACACAAGCATAAAACGCACACCTCCAGATTCAGGGACAGTTTCTTTCTAATTGTTATCATGCGACTGAACCATCCCACCAACAACTAGCGAGCAGTCCTGAGCAACCCTCTACCCCATTGGAGCCCCCAAGACTATATTTGATCGGATTTCCACTGGACTTTGCCTTGCATTCAATGCTATTCATGGTATTTGTAGTTGTACAGGGCCTTGGTGAGACCGCACCTGGAGTATTGTGTACAGTTTTGCACTCCTAATCTGAGGAAAGACATTCTAGCCTTAGAGGGAGTACAGAGAAGGTTCACCAGATTGATCCCTGGGATGGCAGGACTTTCATATGAAGAAAGACTGGATAGACTGGGCTTGTACTCGCTGGAATTTAGAAGACTGAGGGGAGATCTTATTGAAACATATAAAATTCTTAAGGGGTTGGAGAGGCTAGATGCGGGAAGATTGTTCCCAATGTTGGGGAAGTCCAGAACCAGGGGTCACAGCTTAGGGATAAGAGGGAAGTCTTTTAGGACCGAGATGAGAAAACATTTCTTCACACAGAGAGTGGCGAGTCTGTGGAATTCTCTGCCACAGAAGGTAGTTGAGGCCAGTTCATTGGCTATATTTAAGAGGGAGTTAGATGTGGCCCTTGTGGCTAAAGGGATCAGGGGGTATGGAGAGAAGGCAGGTACAGGTTACTGAGCCGGATGATCAGCCATGATCATATTGAATGACGGTGCAGGCTCGAAGGGCCGAATGGCCTACTCCTGCACCTATTTTCTATGTTTCTATGTTTTCTATGTATTCCCTGTGTCGTGTACCTATACACTGTGGATGGTTCGATTGTAATCGTATATGGTCTTTCCGCTGACTGGTTAGCACGCAACAAATGGTTTACGAGAATGAATGATATGGTATGATATGGTTAACATAATATGAGTTTAATAGGGTGACGGGAGACCTCATTGAAATCTACCAAAGTCCTGGATAGAGTGGATGTGGAGAAGATGTTTCCACTAGTGGGAGAGTCTAGGACCAGAGACTATAGCCTCAGAATAAAAGGAGATTCATTTTATTGAGATGAGGAGGAATTTCTTTAGTCAGAGGTGAATCTGTGAACTTCATTGCCACAGATGGCTGTGGAAGCTAAATCAATGGGTATTTTTGTGGAGGAGCTTCTTGATTAATACGGGTATCAGGGGTATTGGGGAGAAAGCAGGAGATTGGGGTTAGGAGGGAGATAGAATGGCAGAGTAGACCTGATGGGCCGAATGGCTTAATTCTGCTCCTATCACTTATGAACTGACGGGGAGAAGGCAGGAGACAGGTGTGTCTGAGTGTATCTGAAAGCGTGTGTGTGTGAGAGAGAGAGAGACAGTGTACTGTTTAACTGACCGTAACTCCAGGAGTTGGTGGCCTTTCCTGGAGACCGGCCCAGCGCTTCGTGCCGCGGGCGTGGTGCGGATTTTAACATCGTGGAGCTTGCGATCCTTTGCCGAGGATCGACCGTGGAGATATAATGGCAGAGTAGACAGAGTGAACAAAGAAGAAGCTGATTGAACTTTATTGCCTTCCATCACAGTGAGGAATGTGGAATCTGCTGTGGAGGATGTTTATGTTAAATTTTATTTTATCTGGCTGTGTGTCTTGTTGCTTTTTACCTAGTATGGCTCTATGACAATATAGACAATAGACAATAGGTGCAGGAGGAGGCCATTCGGCCCTTCGTGCCAGCACCACCATTCAATGTGATCATGGCTGATCATTCTCAATCAGTACCCCATTCCTGCCTTCTCCCCATACCCCCTGACTCCGCTATCCTTAAGAGCTCTATCTAGCTCTCTCTTGAATGCATTCAGAGAATTGGCCTCCACTGTCTTCTGAGGCAGAGAATTCCACAGATTTACAACTCTCTGACTGAAAAAGTTTTTCCGCATCTCCGTTTTAAATGGCCTACCCCTTATTCTTAAACGGTGGCCCCTGGTTCTGGACTCCCCCAACATTGGGAACATGTTTCCTGCCTCTAACGTGTCCAACCCCTTGATAATCTTATATGTTTCGTAAGATCCCCTCTCATTCTTCTAAATTTCAGTGTATACATGCCTAGTCGCTCCAGTCTTTCAACATACGACAGTCCCGCCATTCTGGGAATTTACGTAGTAAACCTACGCTGCATGTTCTCAATAGCAAGAATATCCTTCCTCAAATTTGGAGACCAAAACTGCACACAGTACTTCAGGTGCGGTCTCACCAGGGCCCTCTTTGCTGTAGGACCTCCTTGCTCCTAAACTCAACTCTTCTTGTTATGAAGGCCAACATTTCCATTGGCTTTCTTCACTGCCTGCTGTGCGTGCATGCTTCCTTTCAGTGACTGATGCACTAGGACACCCAGATCTCGTTGTACGTCCCCTTTTCCTAACTTGACACCATTCAGATAATACTCTGCCTTCCTATTCTTACCACCAACGTGGATAATCTCACACTTATCCACATTAAATTGCATCTGCCATGCATCCGCCCACTCACACAACCTGTCCAAGTCACCCTTCAACCTCATAGATCAGAACAAACCGCAAGGTCAAGTCTGAGCTGCAAGCTGGAAATACCTTCTTATCTTCTCCCTCCTACTGCAATCAGTCTAAAGAAGGGTCCCGACCCAAAAACATCCTCTGTCCGTTCTCACCCCAGATGCTGCCTGACCCATCAAGTCACTCCAGCACTTTGAGGGTTTTTTTTGGTTGTAAACCAGCATCTGCTGTTACTTGTTTCCCTCCATAGATGCTGACTGATCGGCTTTAGTCAGAGGGTGGTGAATCTGTGGAATTCGTTGCCACAGATGTCTATGGAGGCCAAGTCAATGGGCCTTTTTAAGGTGGAGATTGACAGAATCTTGATCAGTACAGGTTTCAGGGGTTATAGGGAGAAGGGAGGAGAATGAGTTTGAGAGGGAAAGATGTATCAGTCATGATTGAATGGCGGAGTAGACCCGATGGGCCGAATGGCCTAATTCTGCTCCGAGAACTTACGAACTTATGAACAAAAGCTTTTCACTGTATCTGGGCACAAGTGACAGTCAAAACCAAACTCAAACTCAAACTCAGTTCAAATAGTCATTTGAATTGAAATCAGCAGGCAAAACCGGACTCAGATACATCACATCCACCATAACTCGTGCTGAACAAACGGAGCTACCACATCCACATCCATGACTTGCGTGTATATGGTAGCCCTTGTGAAGTCTAATGATGCAGATTTACAGAGTTTAGAGATACAACGCAGAAACAGACCCCTCGCCCGCCGAGTCTGCGCCGACCAGCGATCACCCAGTACGCTAACTTACACACACGCACGAGGGCCAATTTTACAATTTTACCAAAGCCAATTAACCTACAAACCTGGGCGTCTTTGGAGTGTGGGAGGAAACCGGAGATCCCAGAGAAAACCCACGCAGGTCACGGGGAGAACGTACAAACCCTGCGCAGACAACCACCCGTAGTCAGGATCGAACCCGGGTCTCTGGCGCTGTAAGGCAGCAGCTCTACCACTGTGCCACCGTGCCGCCCTAGTCTTACATGGTATTGGGGGTAGGGTACTGACATGGATAGAAAATTGGTTGCCAGACAGGAGTCAAAGAGTGGGGATAAACGGTTCCCTTTCAGAATGGCAGGCAGTGACTAGTGGGGTACCACAAGGCTCGGTGCAGCTATTTACAATGTACATTAATGACTTAGATGAAGGGATTAAAAGTAACATCAGCAAATTTGCAGATGACACAAAGCTGGATGGCAGTGTGAACTGTGAGGAGGATGCTATGAGGTTGCAGGGCGACTTGGACAGGTTGTGTGAGTGGGCGGATGCATGGCAGATGCAGTTTAATGTGAATAAATGTGAGGTTATCCAATTTGGTGGCAAGAACAGGAAGGCAGATTATTATCTGAATGGTGTCAAGTTAGGAAAAGGGGAAGTACAACGAGATCTGGATGTCCTTGTTCATCAGTCAATGAAAATAAGCATGCAGGTACAGCAGGCAGTGAAGAAAGCCAATGGAATGTTGGCCTTCATAGCAAGAGGAGTTGAGTATAGGAGCAAAGAGGCCCGTCTGCAGTTGTACAGGGCCCTAGTGAGACCACACCTGGAGTATTGTGTGCAGTTTTGGTCTCCAAATTTGAGGAAGGACATTCTTGCTATTGAGGGACTGCAGCGTAGGTTCACGAGGTTAATTCCCGGAATGGCGGGACTGTCATATGTTGAAAGAATGGATCGACTGCGCTTGGATACACTGGAATTTAAAAGGATGAGAGGGGATCTTATTGAAACATAAGATTATTAAGGAGTTGGACAGGCCAGAGATAGGAAACATGTTCCCGATGTCGGGGGAGTCCAGAACCAGGGGCCACAGTTTAACATTAAGGGGTAGGCCATTAAGAACGGAGATGAGGAAAAACTTTTTCAGTCAGAGAGTTGTGAATCTGGGGAATTCTCTGCTTCAGGAGGCAGTGGAGGCCAATTCTCTGAATGCATTCAAGAGAGAGCTAGATAGAGCTGTTAAAGATAGCGGAGTCAAGGGGTATGGGGAGAAGGCAGGAACGGGGTACTGATTGAGAATGATCAGCCATGATCACATTGAACGGCGGTGCTGGCGCCAAGGGCCGAATGGCCTCCTCCTGCACCTATTGTCTGTTTAGTGTCAATTGTCCTTGTAGCCAGCGTCTTGTGTCCCACTATCTTCTCGAGATCCGCCCATGTTATTGAAGACAGACGCAAGGGCACATTGTCTGTTGCCTTGGCCGGGCGGAAGCTTTTGTGCCGCGAATGCTTCCTGTACTGGGAATTGTCATTCAAAGCCTGTATTATTTTTGACCATCTTTGTGTCAGGCAGTGCGTGTAGTGGACGGCCGATGCAAGCAGCAAGGCTTCCGACAGGACTTCCTCTCATTATCTGCCAAAAGCCTCGGTGGATTGAGTTGCGGAGACGCACAATAGCAATGGCCACGCAATACAATGCAGCAAAGTAAACAGCAACGGTCGTTTGTCTAGACCCATTGCTGGGACAAAGCTTTCAAAACATCAGAGTAAAGTGCACGGCACAAATATTGTCTTTAGCACGGTGGTGGAGACCAAGATCCCTCTGCGGTCAAGGGCGAACAGACGTTGATGGACAGCTACGTGAGGAGGTATTAGGCAATAGCTTTGCCCTCGGAGGGAAGCTTTGAATAAGGCACTAAAGAAAGATGATAGACACAAAATGCTGGAGTAACTGGACTCGACCCGAAACGTCACCCATCCCTTCTCTCCAGAGGTGCTGCCTGTCCCGCTGAGTTACCCCAGCTTTTTGTGTGTCTATCTTCGGTTTAAACCGGCATCTGCAGTTCCTTCCTACACATTTAATGAAAGATGGCAAGGGAGTGACATCTGGAAGGAAGAGGTGAGAAAAGGCCAGAAGACGCTACGGTGGCGCAGCGGTAGAGCGATTGCCCGAGACCCGGGCTCGATCCTCACTACTTGCACTGTCTGTACTGAGTTTGTACGATTTCCCCGTGACCGCGTGGGTTTTCTCTGAGATCTTCGGTTTCAATAGACAATAGGTGCAGGATGAGGCCATTCGGCCATTCGAGCCAGCACCGCCATTCAATGTGATCATGGCTGATCATTCTCAATCAGTACCCCGTTCCTGCCTTCTCCCCATACCCCCCTGACTCCGCTATCCTTAAGAGCTCTATCCAGCTCTCTCTTGAATGCATTCAGAGAATTGGCCTCCACTGCCTTCTGAGGCAGAGAATTCCACAGATTCACAACTCTCTGACTGAAAAAGTTTTTCCTCATCTCAGTTCTAAATGGCCTACCCCTTATTCTTAAACTGTGGCCCCTTTGTTCTGGACTCCCCCAACATTGGGAACATGTTTCCTGCCTCTAACGTGTCCAACTCCCACACTCCAAGGTGTGTAGGCTAATTGGCTTGGTATCAGTGTAAATTGCCCTTCGTGTGCGTTGGGTCGTGTTAATGTGCGGGGATCGCTGGTCGGTGCAGACTCGGTGGGCCGAAGGGGCCTTTCTCTGCGCTGTACCTTTAAACTAAACTGAACTAAACTAAACTAAACTAAACTAAATCAGGGCCGACAACAGATAAATCAAGAAGGGTGGAGTCCATAATGGCCCATTGTTGGCTGGGGAAGGGGTGATAACAAGATGGATACAGCGATCATCGGCGGTCACTTGAAGCGAGTATGACTGTCCTCTCCATAGGGTCGGACGCCTGTTCGTGACTTTGTTTAACGTGGGGAGACTGGTTCACAGACAGCCACCACACGGTCCTTGACAGATCTGGGTCAGGATCCAGTGGCGTGGAGTCCAAGACGACCGGGGACCCTTTTCTGCTGTAGCCTTCATCCATCCGCCTTCCCAGCCGTTGTGCCGCTCCACTAAAGTCAGCCAACATCCTCCCTCCGCCTGTTCCACCGTTGAGGTCTTGGTTGGATTGCTCTTTGTCAGGGACCTCCCCCCCTCGACCGTACCGCCATGGGTGACCCTACCGGGAGCGTAGCTCCAGACGGCATCGCTCTCAGGATCTCAGCACCACACACAAGCTTCTCCACCACGGCAAGGTGACAATCCACGGAGACGATACAGGGATACGAACAGTGGAACCGGTTGGATGACGAGGGTGGGCGAGGGAGTTGGGGGTGGAATGCAGGAGGTATCGCTGGATCTCTGCATGTCACTGACTGCAGGAGCTGCCTCTGGAGAACAAAGGACGGGTGACGGATTGGGTCGGTGCCCTGCTTCAGACTTCCAGTAATTGTCAGGCCAACCACTGCCATTTCAGTGGACAGGGAAAGGAATGAGGCAGGAGAATGGGTCTGAGTTTAAAACAAACCTATCCTGGTCCTCAAATAATCCCAGCCAAGCAAAGAGTCCAATTTCCAGGCAATAGCCCAGTATGGGACTCCCAGGGGGAGTCCAGAACAAGGGGCCACAGTTTAAGAATAAGGGGTAGGCCATTTAGAACGGAGATGAGGAAAAACGCTTTCTGTCAGAGAGTTGTAAATCTGTGGAATTCTCTGCCTCAGAAGGCAGTGGAGGCCAATTCTCTGAATGCATTCAAGAGAGAGCTGGATAGAGCTCTTAAGGATAGCGGGGTCAGGTGGTATGGGGAGAAGGCAGGAACGGGGTACTGATTGAGAATGATCAGCCATGATCACATTGAATGGTGGTTCTGGCTCGAAGGGCTGAATGGCCTCCTCCTGCACCTATTGTCTATTGTCTATTGTCTATGATCCATCTGCACCTGGTGGCTCAGCGGTAGAGTTGCTGCCTTACAGTGCCAGAGACCCGGGTTCGATCCCGACTACGGGCACTGTCCGTACGGAGTTTGTACGTTCTCCCCATGACCGCATGGGTTTTCTCTGAGATCTTCAGTTTCCTCCCACACTCCAAAGACGTACAGGTTTGTAGGTTAACTGGCTTGGTATACATGTAAATTGTCCCTAGTGTGTGTAGGATAGTGTTAGTTTGCGGGGATCGGTGGTCGGTGCGGACTCGGTGGGCCGAAGGGACTGCTCTCTAAACTAAACGCATGAAATTCGGCCGAGATTTTGAAGTATTGAATAATGAATTCGACGCTGCTGAGGGAAGTTGGAGCAGGGTTGGGGATGTGAGTTTTATCATTATTTATTTGAGAATGCTTCCCTGCGGTCCATTGAACCACCTCAGATGACTAAATGGTTTCGGTGAAGCCTGTAATACTTGTTCATGTTGATTAGTATTGACAGGTGTCAGGGATTATGGGGAGAAGGCAGGAGCATGGGGTCAGGAGGGAGAGATAGAACAGCCACGATTGAATGGCGGAGTAGTCTTGATGGGCCGAATGGCCAAATTCTACACTCCTGTCACTTATGATCTTATGTTCGTTGAAAAGAGCAAATTTAACGGGATATGAAGTAATGTCCTAATTACTACTTAAATTGTAATGTCAATTATGGGCGGCACAGCGGTAAAGTTGTTGCTTTACAGCGACAGAGAGCCCGGTTCGATCCTGACCACCTGTGCTGTCTGTACGGAGTTTGTACGTTCCCTCTGCAACCTCGTGGGTTGTCTCCGGGTGTTCCTGTTTCCTCCCACACTCCAAAGACGTACGGGTTCGTAGGTTAATTGGCTTTGGTAATATTGTAAAGTGTGTCGGGTATCGCCGATGTACGGATGCTGCAGGTCGGCCTGGATTCGGACGGGCCGAAGGGCCTGTTTCCGCTCTGTATCTCTATAGTCTGAAGTCCAAACAAGTGAATTCTCCAATTTCAGCTAACTAACCCACAAACTGCCCCGTTCCCTTCCACTTTTTCTCTAAAGATCCTGCCCCCTTTTTTCTCCTCCTCTCCCATGATCTCCAGCTAACCTTTCTCCCCTCCGTTCCCCCCCCCCCCCCCACCCCCCATCCCCTCCTCCCCTCCCCCTCCTCCCCTCCCCCTCCTCCCCCTCACACCAACGTCACAATTCGCAACTTTTCTATGCTCAAGTTTCACAATTTGCAACACTCTTTGGGCTCATGCCTGTCTTTTCAGCTCTGGCCTTTGTCCAACAACCTGCCTATTGAAGAAAAACCCTTGCCTGAGTTCACCTACTGCTGGCCATGCATGTCCTGCCCCTCCTCTCTTCCAGCTTTCTCCCCCACCTCCCACTGAAATCAGCCCGAAGAGGGGTGGCGCAGCGGTAGAGTTGCTGCCTCACAGCGCCAGAGACCCCGGTTCGATCCTGACTACGGGTGCTGTCTGTATGGAGTTTGTACGTTCTCCCCGTGACCTGCGTGGGTTTTCTCTGGGAGCTCCGGTTTCTTCCCACACTCCAAGGACGAACAGGTGCGTAGGTTAATTGGCTTTGGTAAAATTGTAAATTGTCCCTCGTTTGTAAGATAGTGTTAGTGTACGGGGTGTTTGCTGGTCGGCACGGACTCGGTGGGCAAAGGGCCTGTTTCCGGACTCTATCACTAGACTAAACTAAATTAAACTAAACTAAACTAAACTATTGTTTCAAATTACAATGCTCATGGAATGGAGTGGGGGGAGGGGGGGGGGGGAATGGGGGGAATATACTGGAGATACACACAAAATGCTGGAGTAACTCAACAGGTCAGGCAGCATCTCTGGCGAGAAGGAATGGGTGATGTTTCGGGTCATAGAAACATAGAAACATAGAAAATAGGTGCAGGAGGAAGCCATTCAGCCCTTCAAGCCAGCACCGCCATTCATTGTGATCATGGCTGATCGTCCACAATCAATAACCCATGCCTGCCTTCTCCCCATATCCCTTGATTCCACTGGCCCCCAGAGTTCTATCTAACTCTCTCTTAAATTCATCCGGTGAATTGGCCTCCACTGCCCTCTGTGGCAGAGAATTCCACAAATTCACAACTCTCTGGGTGAAAACGTTTCTTCTCACCTAAGTTGTAAATGGCCTCCCCTTTATTCTAAGACTGTGTGGCCCCTGGTTCTGGACTCGCCCAACATTGGGAATTTTTTTCCTGCATCCAGCTTGTCCAGTCCTTTTATAATGTTATATGTTTCTATAAGATCCCCTCTCATCCTTCTAAACTCCAGTGAATACAAGCTTACGAGAATCCGAGACCCTTCTTCAGACTGAGAGGCAGGGGAGAGGGAATCGAGAGACTTCGAAGGTACATAGAACAAATGAATGAATGATATGTAAAAAGCAATGATGATCAAGGAAAGGTGGAGCCCACAATGGTCCATTGTTGGCTGTGGGCTGGATCTCTGAAGTCTAACGTCTGAAGTCTGAAGTTGCTGCCTGACCCACTGAGTTACTCCAGCACTTAGGGTCTTTCATACAGCTTGAACACCTCCTTCGCTCAGTCCGCCTGGGCCTACGCGATCTCCCCAGTTGTGAGACACTTTAACCCCCTCCCATTCCCACACTGACCAAAGTCAATAGACAATAGACAATAGGAGGCCATTCGGCCCTTCGAGCCAGCACCGCCATTCAATGTGGTCACGGCTGATCATTCTCAATCAGTACCCCGTTCCTGCCTTCTCCCCATACCCCCTGACTCCACTATCCTTAAGAGCTCTATCCAGCTCTCTCTTGAATGCATTCAGAGAATTGGCCTCCACTGCCTTCTGAGGCAGAGAATTCCACAGATTCACAACTCTCTGACTGAAAAAGTGTTTCCTCATCTCAGTTCTAAATGGCCTACCCCTTATTCTTAAACTGTGGCCCCTTGTTCTGGACTCCCCCAACATTGCCTCTAACGTGTCCAATCCCTTAATAATCTTATACGTTTCGATAAGATCCCCTCTCATCCTTCTAAATTCCAGTGTATACAAGCCTAGTCGCTCCAGTCTTTCAACATATGACAGTCCCGCCATTCTGGGAATTAACCTAGTAAACCTACGCTGCACGCCCTCAATAGCAAGAATATCCTTCCTCAAATTTGGAGACCAAAGCTGCACACAGTACTCCAGGTGCGGTCTCACTAGGGCCCTGTACAACTGCAGAAGGACCTCTTTGCTCCTATACTCAACTCCCCTTGTTATGAAGGCCAACATTCCAAGTCTAAAGGGTCCTGACCCGAAACGTCACCAATCCATGTTCTCCAGAGTTGCTGCCTGGCCCGCTGAGCTACTCTGGCATTTTGTGTCTTCCAAATTACTATTGCTTTGTATTAAAGCTTTACAGTGTTTTATATTCTTGTGTTTTCCATATTCCAGCAGTAAATTGGCATCAAAGTAACTCCTAAAGCCCCTGGGATATCTGCTGTTGGTCCAAGATACAAACTTAATGTAAGTTTTCTACGTTTGTCCATTTATAGAGGTAATTGATCTTCCGTCAGTTTTTAGTATAACAAATGAGATCAAGGGGTGCTTTGGCACGGGTGATTCAAACGATTTAAGAGATTGGATTTTACGAGAGATGTACAATCTACTTTTTGCGAGGATGTTGCCAGGACTTGAGAAGCCTGAGCTATAGGGAGAGGGTTGGGCAGGCTAGGACTCTATTCCTTGGAGCGCAGGAGGATGAGGGGTGATAGAAGTGTATAAGATCATGAGGGGAATAGGTAGGGCAAATGTACAGTCTTTTACCCAGAGTAGGGGAATCAATAGACAATAGACAATAAACAATAGACAATAGGTGCAGGAGGAGGCCATTTGGCCCTTCGAGCCAGCACCGCCATTCAATGTGATCATGGCTGATCATTCTCAATCAGTACCCCGTTCCTGCCTTCTCCCCATACCCCCTGATTATAAAATCAAGAACCAGAGGACATGGGATTAAGGTGAGAGGGGAAAGAAGATTTAATAGGAACCCTTTAAGAGGGTCAGCTTTTTCACACAGAGGGTGGTGGGTATATGGAACGAGTTGCCAGAGGAGGTAGTTGTGGCAGGTACTGCAACAACGTTTAAAAGACATTTGGACAGGTAATTGTGGACGCAGCCCAGACCATCACACGATTGTGTAGCTGGGACATGCTGGCCGGTGTGGGCAAGTTGGGCCGAGGGGCCTGTTTCCACACCATATCACTCTACGACTCTCTGTAAATGGGGCATTTGGTCGTCGTGGAAAGTTGGGCTGAAGGGATCTGTTTCCCTGCTGTATGACTCTATGAATGGAAAACCAAGGCAATTAAGCAAGGGATGACTTCCTCGTTTCCAATTATTTAGCAGTAGACTCATAGAGTCCGCAGCATGGAAACAGGCCTTTAGTCACAACTTGTCCATGCTGACCAAGATGCCCTATCTAAGCTAGTCCTCTTTGCCTGCATTTGGCCCCAATCCCTCCAAACACTTCCTATCCATCTGCCTGTCCAGGTTCCTTTAAAATGTTATTTTTGTACCTGCCTCAACGATGCCGTTTGGCAGTTTGTCCCGTATACCCACCACCCTCGGAGTGCAAACATTGCCCCTAAGGTTCCTATCACCATAAACCTGGGTCCTCTGGCTTTTCATTCCCCTACCCTGGTTACAAGACACTGTGCATCCACCCTATCTATTCCCCTCATGATTTTATACACCTCTGTCAGATCACCCGTCCGCCTCCTGAGCTCCAAGGAATGAAGTCCTCGCCTGCCCAACATTTCCCTGCAGCTCAGGCCCCTTGAGTCCTGGCAACATCCTCGTAAATCTCTCCCGCCCACTCTCCATCCTGACGGCGCCCTTCCTGTGGCAGGGTGACCCGGACCGAACTCCGTACGTCTGAGGAAGGGTCTCGACCCCCGAAACGTCGCCCATTCCTTCTCTCCCGAGATGCTGCCTGACCCGCTGAGTTGCTCCAGCTTTTTTTGCGATACCTGCGTACTCCAAATGTGGCCTCTTGCACGATTTCAACATCACATCCCACTTCAGCTCAATACCCTGACTGAAGGCCAATGCACCAAACACTTTTGCTGCCACCCTCTCTAAATGTGGGGTCGTTTTCACTGGGTGCGTGAGGGGGATGGGTTCACAGTGATCTCGGGAACGGGATGGATTTGCGATACTTTTATTGTGATCACACGTGACACGTCACATTGAAATTCTTTGTTTTGCATAGCACACGACAAAGTGTGCAAGGACACGCCACGCAAAGGGAGCCGATGAAGTTACAATGTGTTCAATGTCGTCTCCAATGCTCCCATTTCATTCTTGGTCCCACCACACCCCCCCCCCCTTAAAGTTTGAGTGGTGGGTTAAACACCAACTCCACACCAGGTACAGCGGGCAGTGAAGAAAGCTAATGGCATTTAATGGAGTCCAGAACAAGGGGCCACAGTTTAAGAATAAGGGGTAGGCCATTTAGAACTGAGATGAGGAAAAACTTTTTCAGTCAGAGAGTTGTGAATCTGTGGAATTCTCTGCCTCAGAAGGCAGTGGAGGCCAATTCTCTGAATGCATTCAAGAGAGAGCTGGATAGAGCTCTTAAGGATAGCGGAGTCAAGGGGGTATGGGGAGAAGGCAGGAACGGGGGTACTGATTGAGAATGATCAGCCATGATCACATTGAATGGCGGTGCTGGCTCGAAGGGCCGAATGGTCTCCTCCTGCACCTATTGTCTATTGTCTATTGGCATGTTGGCCTTCATAACGAGAGGATTTGAGTACAGGGGTAAAGAGGTTCTTCTGCAGTTGTCTAGGGCCCTGGTAAGACCACATCTGGAGTATTGTGTACAGTTTTGGTCTCTTAATTTGGGGAAGGACATTCTTGTAATTGAGGCAGTGCAGCGTAGGTTCACGGGATTGATCCCTGGGATGGCGGGACTGTCATATGAGGAAAAATTGGAAAGACTAAGCTTGTATTCACTGGAGTTTAGAAGGATGAGAGGGGATCTTATAGAAACATATAAAATTATAAAAGGACTGGACAAGCTAGATGCAGGAAAGATGTTCCCAATGTTGGGGGAGTCCAGAACCAGGGGCCACAGTCTTAGAATAAAGGGGAGGCCATTTAAAACTGAGGTGAGAAGGAACTTTTTCATCCAGAGAGTTGTGAATTTGTGGAATTCTCTGCCACAGAGGGCAGTGGAGGCCAATTCACTGGATGAATTTAAGAGGGAGTTAGATAGAGCTCTGGCAGCTAGTGGAATCAAGGAATATGGGGCGAAGGCAGGCACGAGTTACTGATTGTGGATGATCAGCCATGATCACAATGAATGGCGGTGCTGGCTCGAAGGGCTGAATGGCCTCCTCCTGCACCTATTTTCTATGTTTCTATGTTTCTATATAACAGCCCATCCATTCAAGGTATAATTCCTAAGCGATTCCGTCTGAGGCCATCTAATCACCGCGGAGCGAGTGATGCTCACAGGCTCACAAGAAATAGGAGGAGGATTAGGCCATTCGGCCCATCGAGTCCACTCCGCCATTCAACCATGGCTGATCTCTGCCGTCTAATCCCATTTTCCTGCCTTCTCCCCAAAACCCTTGACACCTGTTCCAATCAAGAACTTGTCTATCTCTGCCTTAAAAAATATCCACTGACTTGGCCTCCACAGCCCTCTGTGGCAATGAGTTCCACAGATTAACAACCCTCTGACCAGTGTTGCAGTGCTAATTTTTTTGTTGGTGCCGGAGCTGTCAGTGGTGCTGGGGGCGGTCATTGTTAAATTCCCCGCTTGTTAAACTTCCCCGCTGTTTATTTTGCCTTTTTTTTTTACAGAGGTGCCGGAGCGGCACTCCGGTGAACTCCGGCAGCACCGCGCCCCTGCCTCTGACTAAAGAAGTTCCTCCTCACCCCCTCTCTAAACGATCGCCCTTTAACTCTGCGGCCATGACCTCCGGGTCCTGGACCCTCCCACCAGCGGGAGTCCAGAACCAGGGGCCACAGTTTAAGAATAAGGGGTAGGCCATTTGGAAACGGAGATGAGGAAAAACCTTTTCAGTCAGAGAGTTGTGAATCTGTGGTATTCTCTGCCTCAGAGGGCAGTGGAGGCCAATTCTCTGGATGCTTTCAAGAGAGAGTTAGATAGAGCTCTTAAGGATAGCGGAGTCAGGGGGTATGGGGAGAAGGCAGGAACGGGGTACTGATTGAGAATGATCAGCCATGATCACATTGAATGGCGGTGCTGGCTAGAAGGGCCGAATGGCCTCCTCCTGCACCTATTGTCTGTTGTCTGTTGTCTATTGTCTGTTGTCTATCGTCTATCCCCTTCCACATCCACTCGATCTGTGCCTTTCATTATGTGAGATGTTTTCCAAACGTGTTCTCGTTGAGCTGATGTTTCAGGACTGGCACAGGTTCAAGTGCAATGGAGGCAAAGCGATGACGCTCGTGGTGTGACCTGGCCTCCTGTTGCAGCCGTCCTTGACTTCCCATCCTCAGCCGACAGTCCCACAGGCCACAGGGTCCGGGCCTGCGGCCAGGAGGGGTTAGCGTGGCCGCAGCTTCCCAGCGTGCGGCGGGGGGGGGGAAGGGGGGGTGGGGGAGGCTGCAGAGCTGCGGTCCACTGGGATCACGCAGCCCAAGCCCACATCAGACCTGCACATTTATTTATTTATTCAAGGCACGAAATAAACGAGACAGGAAGTCTAATCTCGTCGCCAGAGCAAAGTGCACACAAGCTTTTGGTGTGGACATCCTGCTTCCTGGTGCACAGGGGCCGGAGGTGACAACAAAGCCACATCTAGCAGCTGCTTATTCTCTATCCATCCCCCTGCAAAGGTGCGAATGGTCTTGACAACTGCCCTGGTTGGGGGGGACAGGGAGAGGGGAGAGAAGGGGGGAAAGAAGGGGGGAGAGAAGGGGGGAGAGAAGGGGGGAGAGAAGGGGGGAGAGAAGGGGGGAGAGAAGGGGGAAGAGAAGGGGGAAGAGAGACAGGGACAGGGGTAGAGACAGAGAGACAGGGACAGAGAGAGAGAGAGGGGCAGAGAGGGAGACAGAGACAGAGACAGAGAGAGAGGGAGAGACAGAGAGAGGGAGAGAGGGAGAGAGGGAGGGAGGGAGAGAGGGAGGGAGGGAGGGAGGGAGGGAGGGAGGGAGGGAGAGGGAGAGAGAGAGAGAGAGAGAGAGAGAGAGAGAGAGAGAGAGAGAGAGAGAGAGAGAGAGAGAGAGAGAGAGAGAGAGAGAGAGAGAGAGGAAAGATTTTAAAAAAGGGAGTGAGAAAGGGAGAGAACGAGAAAAAGGGAGAGAAACGGTGAGAAAGGGAGAGAACGAGAAAAAGGGAGAGAAACGGAGAAAGAGGGGAGAAAAAAGAAAATCAGACAGAGAGAGGGAGAAAGAGAAAGAGAAAAAGAGAGAGAAGCAGAGAAAGAATTAGATTAGATTCGATTAGATTAGTTTGATGTGGGTCAGATTTGACTGTGCTGGTCTACTGAAGTACGACACAGATGAAGTTCATTTGTTTCGTATAACTGCATCTGTGCTTTGATCCAGTTCGATATTTATAATCACGTATTAACAATTATGTCAATGGAGAGAGAAGGTGTTAGGGGGTGGGGCCTACAAGAATGGGTGACATTTCGGGTCGAGACCCTTCTTCAGATTGAAGAAGGGTCTCGACCCCAAAACGTCACCGATTCCCTCTCTCCTAGATGCTGCCTGACCTGCTGAGTTACCCCAGCATTTTGTGATATGTTTCTACAAGATCCCCTCTCATCCTTCTAAATTCTAGTGAGTTTCGATTTACCCTGGTTGCCTGTAGCAGAAAGGAGAGCTCGTTGTGGCAGCATGGCACCAATTAATCTCTGCTCCACTTTCCAGTCAGCTTGGAAGACTGCAGAAAAACATAAAGACTTTTTTTTTTTCCCCGATGTAAGGTCATGTCCTGTACGTCAGAAGAATTAAAAATAGCAGCTGCAATGACAGGAATATTAGTGGTGTTTCACTTGCAACCTTCAGTCCCACAGCTGGATGCCCCCAGTGATTGCAGAGTAGGGAGGTGGCCTTTGAATAAACGCAGTGAGATAATTACTATCAAATGACAAATATGTCTGGCGGACATTTTCTCTCCCCGCCATGTTGGTCACATTGATTAAAATAAAAGCACAAACAAAAACGCTGGAGTAACTCAGCAGTTCAGGTCAGCATTTTAGTTTAGGAAGGAAGTGCAGATAGAAATATAGAAAATAGGTGCAGGAGTAGGCCATTCAGCCCTTCGAGCCTGCACCGCTATTCAATATGATCATGGCTGATCATCCAACTCAGTATCCCGTACCTGCCATCTCCCCATACCCCCCTGATCCCTTTAGCCACAAGGGCCATATTTAACTCCCTCTGTGGCAGAGAATTCCACAGATTCACCACTCTGTGTGAAAAAAAACTTTCTCATCTCGGTCCTAAAAGACTTCCCCCTTATCCTTAAACTGTGACCCCTTGTTCTGGACTTCCCCAACATCGGGAACAATCTTCCTGCATCTAGCCTGTCCAACCCCTTAAGAATTTTGTAAGTTTCTATAAGATCCCCCCTCAATCTTCTAAATTCCAGCGAGTACAAGCCGAGTCTATCCAGTCTTTCTTCATATGAAAGTCCTGCCATCCCAGGAATCAATCTGTTGAACCTTCTCTGTACTCCCTCTATGGCAAGAATGTCTTTCCTCAGATTAAGAGACCAAAACTGTACGCAATACTCCAGGTGTGGTCTCACCAATGCCCTGTACAACTGCAGCAGAACCTCCCTGCTCCTGTACTCAAATCCCCTCGCTATGAATGCCAACATACCATTGCTGGTTTAAATCGAAGATAGACACAAAATGCTGGCGTAACTCAGCGGGACAGGCAGCATCCCGCTGGAGAGAAGGAATGGGTGACGTTTCGGGTGGAGACCCTTCAGTTCTATCCCGACTCCAGGTGCTGTCTGTAAGGAGTTTGTACGTTCTCCCCGTGACCGCGTGGGTTTTCTCCGACATCTTCGGTTTCCTCCCACTCTCCAAAGACGTACAGCTATATAGGTTCATTGGCTTGGTGTAAATGTAATATTGTCTCCAGTGTGTGTAGGATAGTGTTATTGCTATTGAGGGCGCGCAGCGTAGGTTTACTAGGTTAATTCCCGGAATGGCGGGACTATCATATGTTGAAAGACTGGAGCGACTAGGCTTGTATACACTGGAATTTAGAAGGATGAGAGGAGCTCTTATCGAAACGTATAAGATTATTAAGGGATTGGACACGTTAGAGGCAGGAAACATGTTCCCAATGTTGGGGGAGTCCAGAACAAGGGGCCACAGTTTAAGAATAAGGGGTAGGCCATTTAGAACTGAGATGAGGAAAAACTTTTTCAGTCCGAGAGTTGTGAATCTGTGGAATTCTCTGCCTCAGAAGGCAGTGGATGCCAATTCTCTGAATGCATTCAAGAGAGAGCTGGATAGAGCTCTTAAGGATAGCGGAGTCAGGGGGTATGGGGAGAAGGTAGGAACGGGGTACTGATTGAGAATGATCAGCCATGATCACATTGAATGGCGGTACTGGCTCGAAGGGCCGAATGGCTTCCTCCTGCACCTATTGTCTATTGTCTACTGTTAATACGCGGGGATTGCTGGTCGGTGCGGACCCGGTGGGCCGAAGGGCCTATTTCCGCGTTATACCTCTAAACTAAACTAAACTCAGCGGGTCAGGCAGCATCTCTGGAGAAAAAGAATAGGTGACGTTTCGAGTCGAGACCCTTCGTAAGACTTAGAGTCAGGGGAGAGAGAAACTGGAGTCATCATTGCAGGCTATGATTTGTTCTGTACCTCTTCATACCTCTAGTTTGCCTCTCCCCCGGCTCTCAGTCCGAAGAAGGGTCTCGACCCGAAAGGTCAGCTATTTATTTTCTCCGGAGATGCTGCCTGTCCCGCTGAGTTACTCCAGCATTTTGTGTCTATCTTCGGTGTAAACCGGCATCTGCAGTTCCTTCCTCTACATTTTTACTTTCAGTTTTATTTTCAGTTTAGAGATACAGCATTGAAACAGGCCTTTGGGCCCATTGTGTCATAGAAACATAGAAAATAGGTGCAGGAGGAGGCCATTCGGCCCTTCGAGCCTGTACGCGCCGCCATTCAATATGATCATGGCTGATCATCCAGCTCAGTATCCCGTACCTGCCTTCTCTCCATACCCCCTGATCCCTTTAGCCACAAGGGCCACATCTAACTCCCTCTTAAATATAGCCAATGAACTGGCCTCAACTACCTTCTGTGGCAGAGAATTCCACAGATTCACCACTCTCCGTGTGAAAAAAAAACGTTCTCATCTAGGTCCTAAAAGACTTCCCCCTTATCCTTAAACTGTGACCCCTTGTTCTGGACTTCCCCAACATCGGGAACAATCTTCCTGCATCTAGCCTGTCCAACCCCTTAAGACTTTTGTAAGTTTCTATAAGATCCCCCCTCAATCTTCTAAATTCCAGAGAGTTCAAGCCGAGTCTATCCAGTCTTTCTTCATATGAAAGTCCTGCCATCCCAGGAATCAATCTGGTGAACCTTCTCTGTACTCCCTCTATGGCAAAAATGTCTTTCCTCAGATTAGGAGACCAAAACTGTACGCAATACTCCAGGTGTGGTCTCACCAATGCCCTGTACAACTGCAGCAGAACCTCCCTGCTCCTATACTCAAGTCCACGCCGACCATCGATCACCAGTCCACGCTCGTTCAATGTTATCCCAGTTTCTCATCCACACCATACACATTTGGAGTACTTGAGCAGAGGCCAATTAACCTGCGTTTTCACTGAACTATAAATTGGTGCAAATATAATGAATTGACTTAACAGGAAGTTAAGGATCATTAGACACCAGTGGTGCATTAATTGGCAGTTAGCAGGAAGCTGATAATCATTATTCACTGGCTGGGCACTAATTAAACTAATGTTTCATTCATATTCAATTGAACACCACACTATAAAAAGGATGCGATAACCACCTGAGAGGGTGCTGAGGAGATTATGAGCATGTCGCCAGGGCAGATGTTTAAAAGACTGACCAGGGCAGGTTTGTTGTTTTGGGACTGTGATGGGTGAGGTGAGCTTTAAATATAATGCATAAAATTACAAGATTTCCATGCGGCGGCACGGTAGCGCAGCGGTAGAGTTGCTGCTTTACAGCGAATGCAGCGCCGGAGACTCAGGTTCGATCCTGACTACGGGTGCTGCACTGTAAGGAGTTTGTACGTTCTCCCCGTGACCTGCGTGGGTTTTCTCCGAGATCTTCGGTTTCCTCCCACACTCCAAAGACGTACAGGTATGTAGGTTAATTGGCTGGGTAAATGTAAAAATTGTCCCTAGTGGGTGTAGGATAGTGTTAATGTACGGGGATCACTGGGCGGCACGGACTTGGTGGGCCGAAAAAGGCCTGTTTCCGGCTGTATATATATGATATGATATGATATGACAGGAAATATGCAATTCCCTCGGCAGAAAGATTTAGTAAAATGGGTCATGTTTTTAAGACAAACAATTCGTGTGTTATGTGGACGGTACGGTGGCGCAGCGGTAGATTTGCTGCCTCACAGCGCCAGAGACCCGGGTTCCATCCTGACTACTGGTGCTGTCTGTACGGAGTTTGTACGTACGTTCTCCCCGTGACTGCATAGGTTTCTCCTGGGTGCCTCCCACACTCCAAAGACATACAGGTTTGTAGGTTAATTGGCTTTGGTAAAGATTGTAAATTGTCCCGCAGTGTGCAGTAAGCTTGTGTACGAGGATCGCCGGTTTGGTGTGGGCTAAAGGGCCTGGTCCTCAAGAGAGACCAAGATCAAGATCAATTTAGTGTCACGTGTGCCAATACAGTGGAATTTGAGTTGCCATACTAAGTGAAAAGCAACAAGACACACAGCCACATAAAATAAAATTTAACATAAGCATCCACCACAGCGGATTCCACATTCCTCACTGTGATGGAAGGTAATAAAGTTCAACCATCTCCCTCTTTGTTCGCCCGCGGTCGGGGCTGTTGAACCGTCCGCAGTCGCCGCTGCCGACTGTCCGAAGCCCTCGCGTCGGGACGATCGGGACTCCGGCGTCGGGACGGATCGAAACAGATGGTTCTGCACTGCATCTCTAAAGGAAGACATGGATCAATGATGCATCTGGTAGAGCTGCCGCCTCACAGTGCCGGCAACCTTGGTTCAATCCTGGTTTTAGATTTAGATTTAGAGATACAGTGCGGAAACAGGCCCTTCGGCCCACCGAGTCCGCGCCGCCCAGAGATCCCCGCACATTAACACGATCCTACACACACTAGGGACAATTTTTACATTTACCCAGTCAATGAATCTACATACCTGTACGTCTTTGGAGTGTGGGTACTGATCTTGGGTACTGACTGCGTGGAGTCCTCTAGGCACACCTGTTCCTTATGATGTCCCAAAGATGTGAAGGGTTGCGAGTGTTATCATTTGTAGAACATCGAACAGTACAGGAACAGGACATTAAGCTCACAATGTCTGTGCCCATCATGTTGCTAAGTTACACTAATTTCCTCCACCTGCACGTGATCTACATCCCTCCATTCCCTGCATATCCATGTCCCTATCTAAAAGCCTCCTGAATGCCACCCTCGTATCTGCCTCCACCACGGCTCGGCGGTGCAGCGGTACAGTTGCTGACTTACAGCGAATGCAGCGCCAGAGACCCGGGTTTGATCCTGACTATGGGTGCTTGTCTGTACGGAGTTTGTACGTTCTCCCCGTGACCGCATGGGTTTTCTCCGAGAACATCAGTTTCCGCCCACACTCCAAAGACATAACCAGAACCAGGGGCCACAGTTTGAGAATAAGGGGTAGGCCATTTAGAACAGAGATGAGGAAAAACTTTTTCAGTCAGAGAGTTGTGAATCTGTGGAATTCTCTGCCTCAGAGGGCAGTGGAGGCCAATTCTCTGAATACATTCAAGAGAGAGCTAGATAGAGCTCTTAAGGATAGCGGAGTCAGGGGGTACGGGGAGAAGGCAGGAACGGGGTACTGATTGAGAATGATCAGCCATGATCACATTGAATGGCGGTGCTGGCTCGAAGGGCCGAATGGCCTACTCCTGCACCTATTGTCTATTGTCTATAAAGGTTTGTAGGTAAATTGGCTTGGTAAATGTAAAATTTGTCCCCACTGTGTGTAGGACAGTATTAATGTGCAGGGATCGCTGGTCGGTACGGACCTGGTGGGCCGAAGGGCCTGTTTCCACGCTGTATCTGTAAAACGAAACTAAAAAAACAGGAGTTTTTGGCAGGAGTTCCAGGCAACCACTTCTCCCTATGTGTGTTAAAAAAAATTGCCTGCACATCTCTAAATTTTACCCCTCTCACCTTAAAGCTGTGTCCTCTAGTCTTTGACATTTGCACCCTAGGAAAAGGATTCTGACTATCAAAACAGCATAACCAATTTTTATGGTTATATAAATTGCTTCTAGTTTGTACGTGAGGGTCATCAAGTCATAAATTCATCGAGTGATACAGTGTGGAAACAGGCCCTTTGGTCCAACTTGCCCACACCGACCAACGTCCCAGCTACACTAGTCCCACCTGCCCGCGTTTGGTCCATATCCCTCCAAACCTGTCCTATCCATGTACCTGTCTAACTGTTTCATAAATGTTGGGAGAGTCCCAGCCTCAACTACCTCCTTTGGCAGCTTGTTCCATGCACCCACCACCCTTTGTGTGGAAAAAGTTACCCCTCCGATTCCTATTAAATCTTTTTCCCTTCTCCTTAAAATTATGACCTCTGGTCCTTGATTCACCTACTCTGGGCAAGAGACTCTGTGCATCTACCCGATCTATTCCTCCCATGATTTTGTACACCTCCATAAGATCACTCCTCATCCTCCTGCGCTCCAGAGAATAGAGTCCCAGCCTACTTAACCTCTCCCCTCTAGCCTAGATCCTCTAGGCCAGGCAACATCCTCGTAAACCTTCTGTGTCCCCTTTTCCAGCTTGACAACATCTTATAACATGGTGATGTTATGGGAACATGTTATATGAACATGGAGTGGTAGAATGTGGGGAGAATAAAGATTGGGGTCAAAAGTGTTTAGTTTACTTTAGAGATACAGTGTGGCAACAGGCCCTTCGGCCCACCAAGTCCGCGCTGGCACATTAGTTCCATGTTATCCCGGTTTTGCATCCTACACGATCAGGCCAATTTACAGAAGCCAACCTACAAACCTGCACGTCTTTAGAGTGCGGGAGGAACCTGAGCACCCAGACGAAAACCCACGCGGTCACGGGGAGAGCGTACAAACCCACGCGGTCACGGGGAGAGCGTACAAACCCACGCGGTCACGGGGAGAGCGTACAAACCCACGCGGTCACGGGGAGAGCGTACAAACCCACGCGGTCACGGGGAGAGCGTACAAACCCACGCGGTCACGGGGAGAGCGTACAAACCCACGCGGTCACGGGGAGAGCGTACAAACTCCGTAAACAGACAGCACCCGTAGTCGGGATTGAACCCGGGTCTCCGGCGCTGTAAAGGCAGCAGCTCTGCCGTTCCATTTTGCTCTTCCGCTAAATCGCTTTAGAAGATAAAAGACGATTTAGTGCAACAGCAACGTACTGGATACAAGACGGACTGAGTCATTAATAGATGGGACCTCCTTGAATAAGTAAGTGTACGTTGTTGCATGGGAGTTTGTGACAAAGTGTTCCCTGTGGAGGAATGGCAGGTGCTGCCACCTGCTGTGCAGGTGTTGTAACTAACCAACCGTTCACATGTGGGCAGATTCAGAGCTGCAGCTTTGCTGCGGATTTTGCCAGTTCCGTAGAGCTACCCAGGGTGGACGACGATGACGCAAAGCAGCTCCCACCCCGGCTCTCTGGTGGGAACGCGGGATAGAACATGTTCCCAGTTGCCAAGCCCTTTTAATTCCCCTCCCCACTCCCACGCTGACCTTTCTGTCCTGGGCCTCCTCCACTGTCAGAGTGAGGCCCAAGCGCAAATTGGAGAAACGGCCCCTTCATATTTCGCTTGGGCAGCTTGCAACCCAGCAGTATGAACATTGGCATCTCTAAATTCAATTAACCCTTGCTTTCCCTCTCTTCCCGTCCTTCCCCACCCTAGTCATCGTACTAGTCTCGCTGTCATCCTGTTGAGTTTCACTGTCTGTGACCCACTCATTCTCACTGAGCTCACAGCCAACAGTGAACCGTTGTTTCCTTGATCATCGTTACTTTATGCATATCTTTCGTTCATTTGCTTTATACCTCTCTATATCATCGTCTATATCTCTCGTTTCCCTTTCCCCAGACTCGCGATCTGAAGAAGGGTCTCGAACCGAAACGTCACCTATTCCTTTTCTCCAGAGATGCTTGCCCTTTAACGTACCCTTTAAACTTTTTCCCTCTCACCTTAAACCTATGGCGTATGGGGAGAAGGCAGGAACGGGGTACTGGTTGAGAATGATCAGCCATGATCACATTGAATGGCGGTGCTGGCTCGAAGGGCCGAATGGCCTCCTCCTGCACCTATTGTCTATTGTCTATTGTCTATGTCCTCTAGTCCATTAGTTTTAGGTACATTACTCTGGTGGGAAATAAATACCTTTACACCAGTGCAGATACAAGGAACTGCAGATGCTGATTTCCAAAAAAACTCACAAAGTGCTGGAGTAACCCAGCAAGTCAGGCAGCACCTGTGGAAAATATGGATAGGTGTAATAGTATTACGCGCCAGGTAATACTATTCATGTTCTCCGCAGATGGCGCCTGACCTGCTGAGTTGTTTTTTTCTCGAAACATAAACTTTATTCAGAATAAAAAATAGATGAAAAAACAAGAACTGTGCAAAAACCCTTCTGACATTCCCCGTGGCTATACATACATTCGTCAGCGTTGAATTTGGTCGTGTTCACAAAAATCATCCTTGTAGAGGTGGAGTTTCTGCCTTACAGCGCCAGAGACCCGGATTCGACCCTGACCAAGGGTGCTGTCTGTACGGAGTTTGTACGTTCTCCCTGTGACCTGTGTGGGTTTTCCCACAAACCAGGGTTTTCCCACAAACTAAACCAGGCAGCCTCGCCACTCACGCGGCCCCCCTTGTTTGAGGAGTGTCTCCACCACACCCTGCCCCCCCCAGTGTCCAGCAGCAGAAGGACCCTAGGACTCCAGCACTTTGTGTCTTTTCTCCTTTACATCATAGCTTGCCGGGACACTTGGAGTGGAAGTCAATCATATTCCAATGCCCTTTGGACCTGTGTGTAGAGCATGCAAATATCTTCTCTAACCTTGCAGATATACAGCAAATAGTTAATAATTACTCCCATGTTTAAACACAAACGTTTACGAACGGATTGCACAGAATACTGCTCTTCCAAAGTTCATGGCAAGGTTGAGGACTGCATGCTCCCATTACCGAGGTACAAATATTTTTCAACTGGAAACAATGGCCTCAAGCAAAGGACTTGGGTTTGGCGGAGTCCCTTAAAAAGAGCATAGGAAGGAACTGCAGAAGCTGGATTAAACCGAAGACAGACACTAAAAGCTGGAGTAGCTCAGCGGGTCAGGCAGCATGTCTGGAGTGAAGGAATAGGTGACGTTTTGGGTCAAGGCCCTTCTTCATTCAGGGGGGGGGGAGGGAAACGAGAGATATAGACGGCGAGGTTGTTGCAAAACTCCCGTTGGAGGGTGGAGGACAGAATCTTCAAAGTAGGCATTACCTTGAGGAGATTTCGCAGTGGAGCGGACAAGGTGTGCAGGAAGAAACTGTGTTCAGGCCAGGCTTTGGCTGGCTCGGGGTTTTGTTGAGGGGGTAGGGGAGCGATGTTACCAGGTGCCTCCCTTACGCCCAATGCTTTGCCAAAGCTTTCGGAAGTGACATTTTGTCTGGCGCTTGGTGCAAAGATTACATGTTGTATTTTAACTGGTTTATATCAGACTAAAAAGCTAATGGAAACAATAAAAATGGGACGCTGGAAAAGGTGCAGAGAAGATTTACAAGGATTTAGCCAGGACTCGAGGGCCTGAGCTGTCGGGAGAGGTTGAGCAGGCTGGGACTCTATACCTTGGAGTGCAGGAGGATGAGGGGCGATCTTATAGAGGTGTATAGGATCATGAGAGGAGTAGACAGGGTGATTGCACAGAGTCTTTTACCCAGAGTAGGAGAATCAAGAACCAAAGGACATAGGTTTAAGGTGCGGGGGGTGAAGATTTAATAGGAGCCTCCTTTACATACCATATTTACACCAAAGGTGGTAGATATATGAAATATTTAATTCTTCACATGTTTAAATTATAATTTTCATTCTTAATTGTTTACTGTATGTCGTGTTGTTACTTGCGAGCAAAGCACCAAGGCAAATTCCTTGTATGTATACATACTTGGCCAATAAAATTTATTCAATTCAATTCAATTCAATGAGCTGTTCGAGGAGTAGTTGAGGCTGTTTCTACCATAATGTTTAAGAAATATTTGGACAGGTACGTGAATATGAGAGGGTTTGAGGGATATGGGCTGAACGCGGGAAGGTGGAACCAATGTAGATTGTCAATAGACAATAGACAATAGGTGCAAGAGGAGGCCATTCGGCCCTTCGAGCCAGCACCGCCATTCAATGTGATCATGGCTGATCATTCTCAATCAGTACCCCGTTCCTGCCCTCTCCCTATACCCCCTGACTCCGCTATCAATAAGAGCTCTATCTAACTCTCTCTTGAAAGCATCCAGAGAATTGGCCTCCACTGTCTTCTGAGGCAGAGAATTCCACAGATTTACAACTCTCCGAGTGAATTTTTTTTTTTTCCTCATCTCCGTTCTAAATGGCCTACCCCTTATTGTTAAACTGTGGCCCCTGGTTCTGGACTCCCCCAACATTGGGAACATGTTTCCAGGTGCTTGGTGCAAGATTACATGTTTGGCATGTGGCATGTTTGACGTGGCATGTTTGAGCCAAAGGTCCTGTATGACGTTGTATGACTCTAAATTAACATTTAGCAGGTAAAATGTAGACTAAATATCAAGTAAATAGAAACAACTCCGCTGGTAAAACAGAGATATCAGGATATCAAACTGACGTGGATGGCAGCCAGTGAGGGGTAAGGATTAATGTTTGGAAATGGAACCAGGGTCAAATCTGAAGAAATGTCAGTGATTCATCTGAGCGGGGGGGGAGGGGGGGAAGAGGAGGAGGTAATTTGGGAGGTTTAGGGGAACAGATATACTTTGTTTTATCCTTCCATCGGTTTTGCAGGTAGACTCAGTATTTAATTGCCCATAAATAAAAGACAGAGTGCTGGAATAACTCAGCAGGTCAGGAAGCATCTCTGGAGAACATGGGTGGGTGACGTGTAGGAAGAAACCAACAGATGCTGGTTTAAACCAAAGATAGACGCAAAAAAGCTGGATTAACTCAGCGGGTCAGGCAGCATCTCTGGAGAAAAGGAATAGGTGATGTTTCGGGTCGAGACCCTTCTTCAGACTGAGAGTCAGGGGGAAAGGGTAACGAGAGATAAAGACGGTGACGTAGAGAGAGATATAGAACAAATGAATGAAAGACACGCATAAAAGTAACGACGATAAAGGAAACAGGCCATTGTTAACTGCGGCCTAGTTGAGAACGAGTACAGACAATGAGACTCACCAAGACGACTCTGAAGCTGGTACAACTTGGGTGGGGGTGGGATGGAGAGAGAGAGGGAATGCAAGGGTTGCTTGAAGTTAGATAAACCAGTTTTCATACCGCTGGTGTGTAAGCTGCCCAAGCAAAATATGAGGTGCTGTCCCTCCAATTTGCGCTGGGCCTCACTCTGAACATGGAGGAGGCCAAGGACAGAAAGGTCAGTGTGGGAAATGGGTAGGGTAATTATAGTGTTTGGCAACCGGAAGATCAGGTAGGCCCAGGCGGGCCGAGCGAAGGTGTTCAGCGAAACGATCGCCCAGTCTTCATTTGGTCTCGCCGGTTTTTTAGAGTCCACATCTTGAACAACGGATACAACGGATACAACGGATACAACGGATACAACGGACATGTCAGGTTGGGAGCCTTCTTCAGACCTCTCATCCCTAATTCCCTTGAGAAGGTAGTGGGTCTAACTGGGACCTGAAAATGGTGGCGTTGTATACTGTCTCAGTGTACTACTGCTGTGCGCTTGTACTGTATCTGAGATGCTTATCTAAGATGCATCTTCTTGGAAAGATATTGTCAAGCTTGAAAGGGTTCAGAAAAGATTTACGAGGATGTTGCCAGGACTAGAGGGTGTGAGCTATAGGGAGAGGTTGAGTAGGCTGGGTCTCTATTCCTTGGAGCGTAGGAGGATGAGGGGATGATCTTATAGAGGTGTTACAAAATCATGAGAGGAATAGATCTGGTAGATGCACAGAGTCCCTTGCCTAGAGTAGGGGAATCGAGGACCGGAGGACATAGGTTCAAGGTGAAGGGGAAAAGATTTAATAGGAATCCGAGGGGTAACTTTTCGCACAAAGGGTGGTGGGTGTATGGAACGAGCTGCCAGAGGAGGTAGTTGAGGTTGGGACTATCCCATCGTTTAAGAAACAGTCAGACAGGTACATGGATAAGACAGGTTTGGAGGGATATGGACTAAGCGCAGGCAAGTGGGACTAATGTAGCTGGGCCAATATTGGGCGGTGTTGGCGAGTTGGGCCGAAAGGCATGTTTCTACACTGTATCAGTCTATGGCTATGACTCCAAGTGCTTATGTATAGTGATATTTGTACTGCACTGTACACAAAAGTGAATTCCACTGTACCTCGGTACATGTGCTAAATAAGGTACCATGAAGATGGGGGTGAGTGCTCTAGAACCAATGCAGTCCTTGACGAGTGAGTACACTAACAATGATGGTATGATGCAAGGACAACAATGTCCCCCTCCCACTCCCACACTGACCTTTCTGTGCTGGGCCTCCTCCATTGTCAGAGTGAGGCCCAGCGCAAATTGGAGGAACAGCACCTCATATTTCGCTTGGGCAGCTTACACCCCAATGGTATGAACATTGACTTCTCCAACATCAAGTAACCTTTGCCATCCCTCACTCTCCATCCCTGCCCTCCCTTCCCAGTTCTCCGGCCAGTCTGACTATCCTTGTTTACATTTGATCTCAGTTCGATTTGTTGTTACCTTCTCCTGGCTAACAACGACCTATTCTATATGTTCCTTGAACTTCATCCCCTTTGGTCTCGTTTTCACACCTTACACTTCCTTATCTCTGTATCTACCTCTCCCCCGATTCATCTGAAGAAGGGTCTCGAGCTGAATCGTCACCCGTTCCTTCTATCCAGGGACGCTGCCTGTCCCGCTGAGTTACTCTTGCAATTTGTGTCCATCTTCGGTTTAAACCAGCACCTGCAGTTCTTTCCTGCCAACAATGTTGGTCGGGTGTTCCAGGGTTTTGTTCCAGAGTTTTGTCCCAGGGTTTTGACCCAGCGATGGTGAAAGAACGGCGATATATTTTCAAGTCAGGATGGTATGTGACTTGGTGGGCAAGTGGGTGTGAAAGTGGGATATCATGGACATGGTGTGTGTCCGAGTCCATGGTCAGCATGGGCTCGATGGGCCAAAGGGCCTGTTTCCACGCTATGGTGTTCCCATGCTTTTGTTGCCCTTGTCCTTCTGCCTTGTTAGATGTAGGATTAGACTTTACTTTAGAGGTACAGCGTGGAAACAGGCCCTTCGGCCCACCGAGTCCGTGCCGACCAGTGATCACCCCGTACACTAGCACTGTCCCACACACACGAGGATCAATTTTACCATTTTCACCTAAGCCAAATTAACCCCCGAACCTGCGCGTCTTTGAAGTGTAGGAGGAAACAGGAGCACCCGGGCAGTCACGGGGAGAACGTGCAAACTCCGTGCAGACAGCACCCGTGGTCAGGATCGAACCTGGATCTCTGCCGCTTCGCTGGCTCTGTGCTGATGGTGATCGTGGGGGGTTCAGTGATTGCAGTAACATTTAATACCTGTGAGGAGAGGGGTCATAAGTTGGATTTTCTCCTGTTGTGTATCATCGTGAAAGGATTATTCCAGGATTCGTAGAAACATATAAAATAGGTGCAGGAGTAGGCCATTCGGCCCGTCGAGCCACTACCGCCATTCAATGTGATCATGGCTGATCATCCAAAATGTGGTCTGACCAGGGCCCTGTACAACTGCCGTAGGACCTCCTCCCTCCAGTTGTCCAGGGCCCTGCACAGCTGCTGTAGGACCTCTTTCCTCCAGTTGTCCAGAGCCCTGTACAACTGCCGTAGGACCTCCTCCCTCCAGTTGTCCAGGGCCCTGCACAACTGCTGTAGGACCTCTTTCCTCCAGTTGTCCAGGGCCCTGTACAGCTGCTGTAGGACCTCTTTCCTCCAGTTGTCCAGGGCCCTGTACAGCTGCTGTAGGACCTCTTTCCTCCAGTTGTCCAGGGCCCTGCACAACTGCTGTTGGACCTCTTTCCTCCAGTTGTCCAGGGCCCTGTACAGCTGCTGTAGGACCTCTTTCCTCCAGTTGTCCAGGGCCCTGTACAGCTGCTGTAGGACCTCTTTCCTCCAGTTGTCCAGGGCCCTGTACAGCTGCTGTAGGACCTCTTTCCTCCAGTTGTCCAGGGCCCTGCACAACTGCTGTTGGACCTCTTTCCTCCAGTTGTCCAGGGCCCTGTACAGCTGCTGTAGGACCTCTTTCCTCCAGTTGTCCAGGGCCCTGTGAGCAGAGGGGGCATGAGTTGGATTTTCTCTTGTGTATCATCGTGAAAGGATTTTCCAGGATTCGTAGAAACATATAAAATAGGTGCGGAATAGGCCATTCGGCCCGTCGAGCCACTACCGCCATTCAATGTGATCATGGCTGATCATCCAAAATGTGGTCTGACCAGGGCCCTGTACAACTGCCGTAGGACCTCTTTCCTCCAGTTGTCCAGGGCCCTGTGAGCAGAGGGGGCATGAGTTGGATTTTCTCGTTGTGTATCATCATGAAAGGATTGTTCCAGGATTCCTGATCTGAAATATGAACGGTTTCTCTTCTCACAGATGCTGTCCGACCTGCTGAGTTTTATTCTAGCATTTTCTGTTTTTATTTCAGATTTCTGGCATCTGCAGTTTAAAAAAATAATTCTTGAACCATGAAATCTGCGATGGCTAGGTTTTGATTGATTTTGACTTTGAAAGGTGGAAGTGTGGAAACAGGCCCTTTGCCCCACCAAATCCATGCCGATCATCGATCATAGACACAAAATGCTGGAGTAACTCAACGGGTCAGACAGCATCTCTGGAGAAAAAGCGCAGGGGACGTTTCAGGTCGAGACCCTTTATCGACCCCACCCCCCGAAACATCACCTATTCCTTTTCTCCAGAGATGCTGTCTGACCCACTGAGTCACTCCAGCTTTTTGTGTGCCTATCATCGGTTTAAACCAGCATCTGCAGTTCCTTCATAGAAACATAGAAAATAGGTGCAGGAGTAGGCCATTCGGCCCTTCGAGCCTGCACCGCCATTCAATATGATCATGGCTGATCATCCAACTCAGTATCCCGTACCTGCCTTCTCTCCATACCCCCTGATCCCTTTAGCCACGAGGGCCACATCTAACTCCCTCTTAAATATAGCCAATGAACTGGCCTCAACTACCTTCTGTGGCAGAGAATTCCACAGACTCACCACTCTCTGTGTGAAGAAATGTTCTCTCATCTCGGTCCTAAAAGACTTCCCCCTTATCCTTAAGCTGTGGCCCCTGGTTCTGGACTTCCCCAACATCGGGAACAATCTTCCCGCATCTAGCCTCTCCAACCCCTTAAGAATTTTATATGTTTCTATAAGATCCCCCCTCAGTCTTCTAAATTCCAGCGAGTACAAGCCCAGTCTATCCAGTCTTTCTTCATATGAAAGTCCTGCCATCCCAGGGATCAATCTGGTGAACCTTCTCTGTACTCCCTCTAAGGCTAGAATGTCTTTCCTCAGATTAGGAGACCAAAACTGTACGCAATACTTCAGGTACTCCTACACATACTGATCATTGATCACCCGTCCTCACTCGTTTTATGGTATCACTCTGGTTCTGGTTCTGGTTCTGGTTCTGGTTGATGACTGCACAAACACCTCACAGTCAGGGCCATTTTTACAGCATTATGGGCCCCCGGGCAAAGCAGTGTACTGGGGCCCCTACCGTTACTCTCCCCACCCCCCTTTCCCTACCAGCCCCCCCCTGTCGTGCCGGCGAAAAGCACTTACCGAAAAGCACTTAGCGATGGACTTAGGGTGCTACATTGTTGCGAAAAGCACTTACAGATCGCTGTGAGAAGCACTTAGGGACCGAAAATGTTGCGAAAAAAGCACTTATTGAACCTACATTTTTAAAGTAGTATTTATTTATTGCAAGTCACTTAACATACACAGATCAGCATGGGGCCCCTATGCTCGTGGGCCCCCGGGCAAGTGCCCATCAGGCCCATGCGTTAAGACGGCCCTGCTCATAGGTGGTTATCTTGCGCCGGTCGGAGTGAGTAGAGTAGTGATTAAATATTGAAGTGGGCCTTTTTGACCAAGTTGAGGAGATCCAGTTGCTCAATCCCCTTTTTAAATGACCTAACATTGGTGGCAGCACGTGTGTGTTGGGTGGTAACATGTCCCATTCCCTTATCGTCCTTGGGTAAAGGGAATATTAGTAGCAAAGTCTATTGAAATTCAGCGAGTTGATTAGTTTAGTTTAGAGATACAGCACAGAAACAGGCCCTTCGGCCCACCGGGTCCGCGCCGACCAGCGATCCCCCAACATTACACACCACCCTACACCCACTAGGGACAATTTTTACATTTACACCACGCCAATTAACCTACAAACCTGCACGTCTTTGGAGCGTGGGGGAAACCGAAGATCTCGGAGAAAACCCACGCAGGTCACGGGGAGAACGTACAAACTCTGTACAGACAGCGCCCGTAGTCGGGATCGAACCGGGGTCTCCGGCGCTGCATTCGCTGTAAGGCAGCAACTCTACCGCTGCGCCACCGTGACCGCCCATGATATAGGGACCGGTATTTTGTCTCGTTTCATGGCGGTTGGTGCTCTGGGATGACGGAAGATTTGATGGCGTGATTTTGTGAATCTCCTTGTAAATTGCAATAAGTCTGAGCCTGATTCTGTGGAGCTCCAGAGCATCCCATCCGAGAGAAGTCAGCGTGTTATTCACGCTTGATTTGCGCTAGCAGTCATTACATACAAAGCGAGCTGCTCGGTGTTGTACTTTCTCCAGGGAGATCTTGTTGTTGTTGTTGTTGTTGTTGTTGAAAGGATCCCACACAGCTCCACAATACTCCAATTTGTGCCTGGCCAAGGACTTGTGGGCGTTCTCTTTGACGGGTGTAATACAGGCGTGAAAATTTATGTTAAGAAGGTCGAGCGTTCTATTTGCTTTAGACAATAGACAATAGGTGCAGGATGAGGCCATTCGGCCCTTCGAGCCAGCACCGCCATTCAATGTGATCATGGCTGATCATTCTCAATCAGTACCCCGTTCCTGCCTTCTCCCCATACCCCCTGACTCCGCTATCCTTAAGAGCTCTATCTAGCTCTCTCTTGAATGCATTCAGAGAATTGGCCTCCATTGCCTTCTGAGGCAGAGAATTCCACAGATTCACAACTCTCTGACTGAAAAAGTTTTTCCTCATCTCCGTTCTAAATGGCCTACCCCTTATTCTTAAACTGTGGCCCCTTGTTCTGGACTCCCCCAACATTGGGAACATGTTTCCTGCTTCTAACGTGTCCAACCCTTTAATAATCTTATACGTTTCGACAAGATCCCCTCTCATCCTTCTAAATTCCAGTGTATACAAGCCTAGTCGCTCCAGTCTTTCAACATATGACAGTCCCGCCATTCCGGGAATTAACCTAGTAAACCTACGCTGCACGCCCTCAATAGCAAGAATATCCTTCCTCAAATTTGGAGACCAAAACTGCTTTGTTAGACACTTGATTAATATGCAGCGCCCAACTTAAATCTTTGCTTAATTCGACTCCTGGATATACGGGTGATGGTCGACAGCAAGCAATGTGTGGCTACCCATGTTGTATTCCAATAAAAGTGGCTTAGTCTTGTGTAAGACATGCATGGTGTGACATTTGGTTGTATTGAATGACATCTGCCAAGTTTCCCCCCCCCCACTCACAGAGAGCATCTAGATCCTTCTATAAGGACAAGCTGTCTTCTGCTTGGACAAACACTCTTTCCCATCCCCCCCTCCCTACACCTATATACAGAGGCCTTTTAACCAACAAACACGCACGCCTTTGTGATGCGGGAGGAAACCGGAGCACCTGGAGGGAATCCACGTGGTCACAGGGAGAACATGCCATCCTCCCACACGCACACAGCGCCCGAGGTCAGGACGTTGTTGCTGAGCCGCTGGACTCTGGGCGGCGAAGGGAAGGCATCTGAGCCAGCGGGGGAATGGGGAGCCGAGGGCAGGCCCAGCGCCAGGCCTCGGCCTCCACCAACGTCCGGCCTCACCGCTGCTGCTGCTGCTGCCACCTTTCCCCTTGGCCTACCTCAGGCTCGCGGCTTCCCGGTCATGTCCTGGCCCAAGCCTCGGCCTCCACCAACGTCCGGCCTCACCGCTGCTGCTGCTGCTGCCACCTTTCCTTTGGCCTACCTCAGGCTCGCGGCTACCCGGTCACATCCAGGCCCAGGCTCCGGCTGCCTCCCCTGGCACCAGGCCTGGCTCTCCCGCCCCCAAGAGACAGGCGACCGAGCCCTGCTCAACGTGCCCAAGTGCGCAGGCGTGGACGCGTTTGTTCTGCGGATGCGGCGGCCATCTTACGTAAGCACCAGATCAACGGAGCCCCTACAGCGCATGCGCGGTTTAAAAAACTTTAAAATGTGAATAACTTTTAAAATATAACACACCGGTTTCAATGAAACTCCTTCCATGGTACCACGGGACGACGGTGAGTAAGGTGGGCCTAAAATTGTCGTGCTATCGTGTACCGTTTTGGCTGTAGTTCAGGAACAAACAAACAACCAAACAAGAGTTTTAGTATATAGATGGGCCAGATTCAGGCAGGTGGGACTAGTGTAGCTGGGACATGTTGGCCAGTGCGGGCACGTTGGGCCGAAGGGCCTGATCCCACGCCATATGACTCCATGAGCGGGACGGCCTTGTGGGCCGAATGGCCCCCTCTCATGTCACCGGGCGATAAAGTGCGTGGAAGGTGCAGGTTTTCACTGCGGGCCCCGTACCTGAGGAAGGATGTGCTGGCTCTGGGGAGGGTCCAGAGGAGGTTTACGAGAATGATCTCAGGAATGAGTGGGTTAACGTATGATGAGCGTTTGTTGGCACTGAGCCTGTACTCGCTGGAGTTTAGAAGAATGAGGGCGGACCTCATTGAAACATTCAGAACAGTGAAAGTCAAGTCAAGTCAAGTCAATTTTATTTGTACAGCACATTTAAAAACAACCCACGTTGACCAAAGTGCTGTACATCAGTTCAGGTACTAAGAACGAACATACAATGGCACACAAACATAACAGCACATACATAAACAGATCACAGCGCCCCCTCAGAGGGCCTCAAACTCTAGGGAGTAGAAATAGGTTTTGAGCTTGGACTTAAAGGAGTCGATGGAGGGGGCAGTTCTGATGGGGAGAGGGATGAGGAGAGATTGCTCCCACTAGTGGGAGAGGTCATCGCCTCAGAATTAAAGGACGTTCTTTTAGGAAGGAGATGAGAAATTTCAGAGGTGAATCTGTGGAATTCTTTGCCCCAGAAGGCTATGGAGGAGGCCAAGTCAGTGGATATTTCTCAGGCAGAGATTGATAGATTATTGATTAGTACGGGTGTCAGAGGTTATGGGTAGAAGGCAGGAGAATGGGGTTAGGAGGGAGAGATAGATCAGCCATGATTGGATGGCGGAGTAGACTTGATGGGCCGAATGGCTGATCAGGATTGGGCGTGTGTCTACCTTATGTAACAGGGATTGATGAGGGGAGGGAGTGAGATGGAGGATTAGAGTCATAGAGTGATAGTGTGGAAACAGGCCCTTCAGCCCAACTTGCCCACACCGGCCAATATGTCCCAGCTACACTGGTCCCACCTGCTCGCGTTTGGTCCATGTCCCTCCAAACCCATCCTAACCATGCACCTGTCAAACTGTCTCTTAAACGTTGCGATGGTCTCTGCCTCAACTACCTCCTCTGGCAGCTTGTGTGGCTTTGTGTGAAAAGGTTATCCCTCGGATTCCTATTAAGTCTGATGAATAAATCTTATTTTTTTAAAAAAATTAAATGCGGGATTAATTGACACCGTGGGCTGCGACTCGAGGAAGATGCCCACATCGGCCAACATGCCCCAGCTGCCCCACTGCTGGTTCATGCACCAGGAAACAGCAATCTCTTCCTGTGCCACTCTCTGCCACTCACACATAACCCTGCACCTGCCCAGCTCAACACACACACAGCCCTGCACCGACTCAGCTCAACACAGCCCTGCACCGACTCAGCTCAACACACACACAGCCCTGCACCGACTCAGCTCAACACAGCCCTGCACCTGCCCAGCTCAACACACACACAGCCCTGCACCGACTCAGCTCAACACACACACAGCCCTGCACCGACTCAGCTCAACACACACACAGCCCTGCACCGACCCAGCTCAACACAGCCCTGCACCGACTCAGCTCAACACAGCCCTGCACCGACTCAGCTCAACACACACACAGCCCTGCACCGACTCAACACACACACAGCCCTGCACCGACTCAGCTCAACACACAGCACAGCCCTGCATCGACTCAGCTCAACACACACACAGCCCTGCACCGACTCAGCTCAACACAGCCCTGCACCTGCCCCGCACTACACAGACCAGCACCACACCAGCCCAGCACAGCATTCACGTCGAGAGTCACCGCTCCAGGTAGGAACTCGCCACTCAAAGCCCAATGTAACAATGTAGCCCTGGGCAGTTTGCGGGCCCGGTGGTATGAACATCGACTTCTCCAAATTTAGATAGTTCCTCTGTCCCTCCCGTCCCCTCCCCCTTCCCAGATCCCCCTCGATCTTCCTGCCTCCACCTATATCCTTCCTTTGTCGTCGTCCCCCCCCTGACATCAGTCTGAAGAAGGGTCTCGACCCGAAACGTCACCCATTCCTTCTCTCCCGAGATGCTGCCTGACCTGCTATTTTCTTATATATCTTATCCCAATGTAACAATGTTGCCCTTGTATGTTTCATCCCACTCTCCCCTCCCCTCTCCCCCCTCTCCCCCCTCCCTCTCCCCCTCTCCCTTCCCCCTCCCCCTCCCCTCCCCCTCCCCTCCCCCTCCCCTCCCCCTCCCCTCCCCCTCCCCCCCCTCCCCCTCCCCCCCTCCCCTCCCCCCCTCCCCCTCCCCTCCTCCCCCTCCCCTCCCCTCCCCCCTCCTCCCCCTCCCCCTCCCTCCCCTCCCTCCTCCCCCTCCCCTCCTCCCCCTCTCCCCCTCCCCTCCCCTCCCCTCTCCCCTCCTCCCCTCCCCTCCTCCCCCTCCCCTCCTCCCCCTCCCCCTCCCCTCCCCTCCCCTCTCTCCACTCCCCTCCTCCCCCTCCCCTCCTCCCCCTCCCCTCCTCCCCCTCCCCCCTCCCCTCCCCTCTCTCCACTCCCCTCCTCTCTCCTCTCCTCCCCCTCTCCCCCTCTCCCCTCCCCTAAACCAAACATGCAGTAAAGCACAGCGCTGCAATGACCCCCCCCCCCTCTTGCATGTTCATTTAAACCGGATTTACAACCGGATTTGTCCAAGCGCTCCATCGCTTTCAGATTGCTTAGTTCCCCTCCTTCCTCTACCCTCCCCTCCCCTCCCCCCCCTCCCCCTCCCCCTCCCCCATCCCCTCCCCCTCCCCCTCCCCCTCACCCCTCCCCCTCCCCCTCCCCCTCCCCCTCCTCTCCCCTCCTCCACCTCTCTCACATCCCCTCCCCCCTCCCCCCCTTCCCCCTCCCCCTCCCCCCCTTCCCCTCCCCCCCTCCCCCCTCCCTTCCACCCTTCCCCCCTCCTCCCACCCCCCTTCTCCCTCCCCCCTTCTCCCTCCCCCCTTCTCCCTCCCCTTCCCCCTTCTCTCTCCCCCTTCTCCCTCCCCCTTCCCCCCATTCTCCCTCTCCCTCCCCCTCCTCCCCTCCCCCTCCTCCCCTCCCCTCCTCCCCTCCCCTCTCCCTCCCCTCCTCCCTCCCCCCCTCCTCTCGCCCTCCCCCTCCTGCCCCCTCTCCCTCCCTCCCCTCCCCCTCCTCCCACTCCCCCTCCTCCCCTCCCTCCTCCTCCCCTCCCCCTCCTCCCCTCCCCCCTCCTCCCCTCCCCCTCCCTCCCCTCCCCCTCCTCCCCTCCCCCCCTCCTCCCCTCCTCCCCTCCTCCCCTCCTCCCCTCCTCCCCTCCCCCTCCTCCCTCCCCCTCCTCCCCTCCCCCCTCCTCCCCTCCCCCTCCTCCCCCCTTCTCCCTCCCCCCTTCTCCCTCCCCCCTTCTCCCTCCCCCCTTCTCCCTCCCCCCTTCTCCCTCCCCACCTTCTCCCTCCCCCCTTCTCCTCCCCTTCCCTCCCCCTTCTCCTCCCCCTTCTCCTCCCCCCCTTCTCCCTCCCCCCCTTTTCCTTCTCCCTCCCTCCCCCCTTCTCCCTCCCTCCCCCCCTTCTCCCTCCCCCCTTCTCCCTCCCCCCCTTCTCCCTCCCCCCCTTCTCCCTCCCCCCCTTCTCCCTCCCCCCCTTCTCCCTCCCCCCTCTCCCTCCCCCCCTTCTCCCTCCCCCCTTTCTCCCTCCCCCCTTCTCCCTCCCCCCCCCTTCTCCCTCCCCCCCTTCTCCCTCCCCCCTTCTCCCTCCCCCCCTTCTCCCTCCCCCCCTTCTCCCTCCCCCCCCTTCTCCCTCCCCCTTCTCCCTCCCCCCTTCTCCTCCCCCCCCTTCTCCCTCCCCCCCTTCTCCTCCCCCCCTTCTCCCTCCCCCCTTCTCCCTCCCCCCTTCTGCCTCCCCCCTTCTCCCTCCCCCCTTCTCCCTCCCTCCCTTCTCCCTCCCCCCCCTTTTCCTTCTCCCTCCCCCCCTTCTCCCTCCCTCCCCCCTTCTCCCTCCCTCCCTCCCTTCTCCCTCCCCCCCCTTCTCCCTCCCCCCCTTCTCCCTCCCCCCCCCTTCTCCCTCCCCCCTTCTCCCTCCCCCCTTCTCCCTCCCCCCCCTTCTCCCTCCCCCCCTTCTCCCTCCCCCCCCCTTCTCCCTCCCCCCCCTTCTCCCTCCCCCCCCTTCTCCCTGCATGTCTAATTTAAACTGGATCTATACTATTGTCCAAGCGCTCCATCGCTTTCAGATTGCTTAGTTGTCCCCCCTCGCCTCCCTGTCACACTGGACCCCGTGTGATCTAACCTCGACATGCCTTGACTTCACCCGCCTCACCTGTCAGCCTTATTGCACTAAAATACATGCCGTTTTAGTCGATCTGATCTTCCTTGCTCCTCATAAGTTCATAAGTTCATAAGTTCTAGGAGCAGAATTAGGCCATTCGGCCCATCAAGTCTACTCCGCCATTCAATCGCTGCTAATCCTCCTCCTCTCCCTCTCAACCCCTTTCTCCTGCATTCACCCCATAACCTCTGACACCCCTTTCTAATCAGGAATCTTTCAATCTCCGCCTTAAAAGTATCCACTGACTTGGCCTCCACAGCCGTGACAATGGCTGTGGCAATGAATCCCACCGATTCACCACCCTCTGACTAAAGAAATTCCTCCTCATCTCCCTTCTAAAGGAACATCCTTTAATTCTGAGGCTGTGGGGCCTCTGGTCCTGACATTCCCACCAGTGGAAACATCCTCTCCACATCCCCCTTCTACCTAGGCCTTTCACTATTCGGTATGTTTCACACCCCCCCCTCCCTCACCCCCCCTCCCCCTCATCCCCCCCTCCCCCTCATCCCCCCCTCCCCCCGGCCTCCCCCCACCCCCTTACTCTTCTAAACTCCAGCGAGTACAGGCCCAGTGCCTTCAAACGCTGATCTTATGTCAACCCAACCACTCCTGTGGTCATTCTGGTTGACCTCCTCTGGACCCTCTCCAATGCTTGCACGTCCTTCCTCAGATATGGGGCCCAGCCACTGCTCACGATACTCCTGCACAATACACAATGCCTGTTTCACCCAGTGGACTTGCTTGCTTTAATGTCCACCTTTGCTTCGGCTTTCTCTGTTGCCGTACCTGCTGCCTCTTCGGGATGGACATCGTCCGACGTGTCCTGCCTTCCACATTAGGCTTTCAAGTCTTGTGAATACCGCGCTGGATTTTTTTCAATGCAATCTTTTCTATACGCGAGGCCCAAATTGTAAACGTTGTCAATGCTTTCCAAAAAAAAATTGGCGTTCTTAATGACACACTGAACCAAATTTGAAGGCAGGATGGATCTCTTGTGCGTTTATTTGGAATGGCAATGAAAATAAATAAATAATGGAGGTGTGGATGTGCGTTAATGTCACCTCTTTACATGTCATCAGGAATCCCCCGCAATATCTTCACTTCTGAACTGTAGTCACCATTGAGTTGTTTCTTTGGACATCCTGCCGGTTACCATGCACCGCACTTGTTGCTGAAATGTCTCAAAGCTGCACGGAACCACTTTCCTTCCACAAGCCTTTCCTCAATGTTTCCACCTCGACGGTAAGCCATCTTTTGTTTGTCGACAAAATGGTGTCCTGTTGATGTTTAACGAGGCCTTTCGAGCAGTTAGCCGGTGTTTTACCTGCTTGTATTGGGCGGCCACGGTGGCGCAGTGGTGGAGTTGCTGTCGTGCAGCGCTCACAGCGCCAGAGACCCGGTTCAACCCCGACTATTGGCTTGGTGTAATTGTAAATTGTCCCTAGTGCGTACAGGATAGTGTTGGTGTGCTGAGATTGCAGACTCGGTGGGCCAAAGGGCCTGTTTTCCACGTTGTATCGCTAAACTTAGACAATAGACAATAGGTGCAGGAGGAGGCCATTCGGCCCCTTCGAACCAGCACCGCCATTCAATGTGATCATGGCTGATCATTCTCAATCAGTACCCCCGTTCCTGCCTTCTCCCCATACCCCCTGACTCCACTATCCTTAAGAGCTCTATCTAGCTCTCTCTTGAATGCATTCAGAGAATTGGCCTCCACTGCCTTCTGAGGCAGAGAATTCCACAGATTCACAACTCTCTGACTGAAAAAGTTTTTCCTCCTCTTCATCCTCTAACCTGTTCCCCCTTGGTCAATTAATCCGCCGTCATGGTCTCAACTTCCACTGCTTCGCCGATGATATCCAGCTCCTCATCTCCACCAAGTCAATCTCCACCACCACACACTCTACACTGACAAACTGCATCACTGAAATAAAATCTTGGCTTCAATCAAATTTCCTCAAACTCAACTGCAACAAATCTGAAATCATCATCATTGGTCCAAAAACGCTCACCAAATCCACCCAAAACTTCATCCTCAATATTGATGGTCTCCCAGTATCCACCTCCCCTCACATCCGGAATCTTGGAATCATCTTTGATCAAACCCTCTCCTTCGACAAACACATCAAACACATCACAAAGACAGCCTTCTTCCCCCTCAAAAACATTGCCCGTCTCCGTCCATCCCTCTCCTCCACAGCTGCAGAAACCCTCATCCACGCCTTCATCACCTCCCGTCTGGACTACTGCAACACCCTCTATGGCTCACCCTCAAAAATCATCAGTAAACTTCAATACATTCAAAACTCCGCTGCCCGTCTACTCACCCACTCCCCGATCCGTGACCATATCACCCCCGTCCTTTACAAACTCACTGGCTCCCCATCCCCCAGAGAATCCAGTACAAAATCCTCCTCATGACCTACAAAGCTCTCCATAACCTGGCCCCATCCAACCTGACTGACCTCCTCCACAGGCACACCCCCACCAGCACCCTCCGCTCTGCTGCTGCCAATCTCCTGTCCCCCCCCATCCGGACCAAACTCAGATCCTGGGGGGACAGGGCTTTCTCCATCGCTGCTCCCACCCTCTCGAACTCACTACCCCAAACCGTCAGAGACTCCTCCACACTCACCACATTCAAAACATCACTGAAGTCTCACCTGTTCAGCACTGCCTTCAACC